>NC_091132.1:12586875-12891250 GCF_040183065.1 Periplaneta americana
TATGTATAAAGAAGTAGAGGTAGTGACATCTAGTAACTAGTATATTAACTTCTTGAGTAATAGTTGAATGGAAAAGTATACGTGTGTGCCCGGGTACTAAGAAAATACTAATGAACTGTGAGATAAAGTTCAAACTGTGAGGTAAAGTCTTTATCTTACTAGTGGAATAAAGTAATCTATACTAATAATAAATCTGTAGCCGAAATTTTTCTGGTAATTTTCGATTTTCCAAAAATAATTGGCCCTAACATATACAATTAACCACCCTGAAACCGAAAATCGCTTTTTTGAAATTTTTGTCTGTCTGTCTGTCTGTCTGTGTGTCTGTCTGTCTGTATGTTTGTTACCTTTTCACGCGATAATGGCTGAACGGATTTCGATGAAAATTGGAATATAAATTAAGTTCGTTGTAACTTAGATTTTAGGCTATATGGCATTCAAAATACATTATTTAAAAGTGGGGTTATAAGGGGGCCTGAATTAAATAAATCGAAATATCTCGCTTATTATTGATTTTTGTGAAAAATGTTACATAACAAAAGTTTGTTTAAAAATAATTTCCGATAAGTTTTATTCCTTGAAAAATTTTGATAGGACTGATATTTAATGAGATAAATGAGTTTTAAAATTAAAATAACTGCCATCTAAGGCCGTGTAATGAATTAAAAAACAAATGACTTCGTCTATAAGGGGCCTTGGATAACAACAATCGAAAGCTATCAAATAATGTAGCCTACCGAGAATGTTTCTGTGTTTGTATGAAGTAATATCGGAAGCTAAATTAACCGATTTATATAATTAATTATTATTTCACCATTGGAAAGTGTAGTTTCTCTAGATGGACATAATGCTATAATGTTATTACAGTAACTTGTGAGTGAATCGAGGACAGGTAAGATTAAAATAGCTTCTTATGCACAGAAAACTTGATAGGCTATTCTGTACATTCGTTTCCTGTATTTCCTAAAATAATTTTTATGACCAAATGAGTGGTCTCTGGTTCAAAATGATCGCATTTTAATTATGCAAATACAATTTAAATTAAGTAACATAATAAACGATTTATCCTTATATCAAACACGAATGTTCCCTGGATCAAATGTCCTATTTTAATTATGTAATTACTTTATATTTATTTCTAACGGGTGCAGCGGAGCGCACGGGTACGGCTAGTGTTGAATAAAAGTCTACTTTACAAACGCAAAAGTATTTAGTAAAGGCATGTTTTTCGTTATGGTCATGGATAAACAGTTTTAAAATCCAGTTGATATTACAGTAAAATCGTAGTTAATGTAGACGTTATACATTGAAGCCACGAGCATGTTTAATAAAGTCTGTCAGTATGTGGGCGGAGGTCCAGAGGTGTGAAGTTTGTTATAAATACGTGTATGTGGCACAATTAAGCCGCTTGAAGTTTTAAACAGGTTTTACGAGCGGACAGCTTATATTCCTGTAACTCTATTACGAGACTTAACTCAAGTTCGGGTGTGAGATATTTATGCATACAAATTTTTCAGCGGTAGCAAAAATTTTCACTGCCTCTTGTTGATTAATTTATGGCAAGAATAATCCGTCGAGAAAATCTAAATAATTCCATTTAAATGCAAATTTCATGCATCCATAAATATTACAAGTAAGTCCATGGCGGGGAAAATGTGTGTCCCGTCATCGAAGGACTGTTTACACTTTATTTTTTCCCCTCCGAAATGACGGCACATCGGCTGTGTGCATGCCGAGACCAGATGAAATCAATAACTGTCGTATAATATCATTATAATTTATATTATTATCATTACAATAAACGTCAGTGTTTTGTCTGTAGTATAAGCATGGCCGCATTCCAGGAAATTAGTAATTTGCAGGTTAGTCATCATCATCGTCATCATCATCATCATGGCTGTTATCGAGCTTTGAGGAATGTAGCCCATTGTCTTATATCGACTTAAGAATTTACCTGTCAATTTCTTCATTGGTCGGTCCTACTCTCATTCTCCGTTTGGAGTATTCGTTTTAGAAATCTTGATCTGAATATTCGATGTACAGTCCTAGAAAAAAGTAATGATCCGAGATCTGATTGCAGTCCTCCTGTATGTAGGCAACAAGTTTCGCAAGACTATCCACAATTACCATTATAGGTATACAGGCGTTCTTGTTTACCGTCGCACATGCGCAGTGAGTTGCATCTGGAACTTGCTAAAATTAGGCACCCCATTTCTTTTTTTTTTTTCTGGAAACTGTACGTGTTGAAGGGGAAAGGATTGTTAAATTTATTTTTTTTTCCTAAGTGGTGCACTCATTTTTTGTACATAAAATATCATTGCTGCAAAAATTTTAATTCAGAATTAGTTTAAAAAAGGGCCTAAATTTTAAAAGTACCACGCTATAGTAATTCATTAAGAGGTTAGGTACAGCTTAAAGGAGTCAAATTTAGGAAATATTCAACTTTTTTTTTCTTCCATTACTCTATCCTGTACAATAATGAAAATTAGTGTAAAACAGTGTCCTTCTGTTATATGATAAACATATTTTTACCATTATAAAAAATTATTTATATATTTTTTTCAAAGTTCACTGTGCAGTGATGCGTTTCCCTCACAACTCAAAAAGTATCTAACATTCTGTGATGAAATTTTTTGTGCATTTATGCATGTCATATCTACAATATGATGCAAGATCACTTCTCCACCTTTGGTAGATTGTCTGATAAAAAATAAATTCATTTTTAAAAATGGTCAAATATGTAAAACAAAATAATAAAAATATATTCTTTATTGAGGAATATAATTGAAAGAGCATGATATTGTAAACATGAGTTTCAGCAATAAAATAAAAGAGAGAGAACATGAAAAAGTTAACAAGTTTATGAGTTATGAGGGAAACGCTTCATCACTGCACAGTGAAATTTGAGTTTTGAAAAAATATATATACATATAAATATTTTTTTAATCGTAAAAATATTTTTTTCATATAGCAGAAGGACAGTGTTTTACACATACCAATTTTCATTATTGTACAAGATACAGTAATGGAGGAAAAAAATGTTAAATATTTGCAAACAATTTACTGCTGTAAGCTGTACCTAACCCCTTAAACTAGATACACCGTATCTCAGCCATTTTTAAAGATAATTCAAAGTTTCTATGACATTTTACTCCTGAAAGCACGTTCTTTAAAATGTCTGTAGCATACTGTCATAATTTTTATGATAAATAATTACATTTCAAGAATGAATTTCAGAGGTACTTTTATAGAAATATGTAGGTATGCAACAAAATAATAAATTTTTATTACAGAGAAAAGTTTTCTATTAAACTAACGGATATATGTAGCAAATATCATGCATGTAGCACTAATACTTCCGAAGATATGTATAACTTTCCGTATGGAATAAAGCAAAAAATTAAAGTTACGGGAAATTTCAGTATGTGTGTAATAGTAATATACGTTACAAGAGCGGTATGTTGACGTTTTCATGTTTGAGGAAAAGATTGAAAAAGCGAAACGTAGTTGAGCTTTTTTAATTTCCGAGAACATGAAAACAAACATACCGCTCGTGTATCGTACATTATTTTGTGCGAAGATCGTTTATTACATACCTGAAAGACGAATTACTAATTAGTTACAATGAAATCTCCATGTTGATTTCTGTTTAATGATGCCAACTTCGGAACACCAAAATATCTTTCTTCAACACTGTTGCTGTAAAATGTTTTCTGTGTTTACTATACTCCAGCAGGCCGTGATATACGTCTGTCTTTTTTTCCCCCAGTCTATAAATGCGAACTTAAAACAAACGTTAAGGTTATGTAATGATTTATTTTTCATTTTAATATTTTAACAATATTATTTATATAACATATTGCAGTAATAACATCGGCATCTGGAATCTTGTTGATTTTTTCACGGCTTCCTTAATGTCACTTGTATCATGAATGCAATAAGTTTCGTGGAGTAGTAGACCTTACTTAATTTTTGCAAATATTTAAAAACAATAATTAACATTGCAATTTAGGTAAAATTGCAGTGGTAAGTTTCCAATTTATAATTATTACTATGTTAAACGTCTCTAAAAATAATAATGTTAAAAGCCTAAAGCAGTAAAATGAATGTCGCGCTTAAGCGGTAAGAAGAGGGAAATTGTTATGTGTGTTACGTTGGGAATACTGAATGTGGTATTTCACACTTACCGCATATTGGTTCTGTGCGGAAAACAAGCAAATACGCACGATCTCGCACAAAAGGGAATTTTAAAGGATTTAAGGATATTACATGTAAATTTTGGTAAACAACCCCTCGCTCCAAATAGTAAGCCTGTAACATCCCAGTTGTAAAATGAAATGCCATATTTTTCACTGAGGTATGGAAGACAAGGTACATATTTAGCTCGCTTGTCATCATTTATTTCCAGTGCCTGATTCGTGTCTCATTCAAAGCAAATCGTAGGATCTAAGACCATCGCTTTCTGGGTTCTTCTATTGATGGAAATTATATCGACTCTTCTATGAGAATCATCTTCAGACACACAATGAATCTCCTCATATACTTCCCATCCTCTGTTTCTAAGCAGAGATGGTGTCTGTTGTTACGCAGTAGCTCTCCCTTCTTACAGAACCCCAGTACGTGGCCAAGTGTTTCACTCTCGCTGCAGCCGGGATGGCGACAACGGGTAGTACTGAAGGTTCTGCCAGGGACAGATCTCACTGCGGTGACGTTGCAAGACATCTTGATGGCATTGATGTATTCCGAGGACGAAAGACGCTTTTTACAACAAAATAATAATTTTTTATTACAGAGAAAAGTTTCCTAATAAACTAACGGATATATGTAGCAAATATCATACATGTAGCACTTACAGTTCCGAGAATATACGGGTTAGTTAAAAGTCCCGCACCACCTAAATAACTTTTGAAGCATACGGTTCAGTGACATGAAACTTGGTATGTGGGGATAACCGTATACTAAGAACTCAATAATGGTATCACCGAGTTTTTTCTACTTCCGGTTTAACCGGAAGTAACTCCAACTCTCTTATTTTAAATGGAACACCCAATATATATTTTTTTTATTTTTGAATAAAGCTCATTAAGAGATTTTCAAAAAGTACCCACTGAATTTGTACAGAAGTATCGAGTGTGGGTACTTTTTGAAAAGCTCTTAATGAGTACTATTAAAAAATATAATATTATATTGGCTGTTCCATTTAAAATAACAGAGTTGGAGTTACTTCCGGTTAAACCGGAAGTAGAAAAAACTCGGTAATACCATTATTGCGTTCTTAGTAT
Organism: Periplaneta americana; assembly: GCF_040183065.1. NCBI lineage: Eukaryota > Metazoa > Arthropoda > Insecta > Blattodea > Blattidae > Periplaneta > Periplaneta americana. The sequence goes on from NC_091132.1 coordinate 12,592,158, forward strand.
ATGGTTATCCCCACATACAAAGTTTCATTTCACTGAACCACATGTTTCAAAAGTTATTTAGGTGGTGCGGGACTTTTAACTAATCCTGTATAACTTTCGGTATGGAATAAGGCAAAAAATTAAAGTTACGGGAAATTTCAGCATGTATGTAAACGTTTTTACTAAACCAGCTGCATTAACTCCTTTTAAAGAAAGATTTGGTAACACAAACATGTGAATGACGTGGAAAAAAGACTTGATTGTAACGGAAGAGCATTTTAACAACATAGTGCATAAGGACTCTTTTTAGTGCTCGTTATTTTTTGTGATGCCCCTATTGAATTCAAATAATGTCTGTAGTTTTTTTAAATCATATTATGATAACTACAGTATTAAACAAAACACAGTAGAATATTTAACCCCTGTAAATATCAAGTTAACTTGCTTAATTTATTCTGCTCCCGCTTCCAAAACGAAAATAAAGATTCAATTTCTGACGTCATGTGCAATTGTTAAGTAATACAGAGCGTGAACAATACTTCGCTGTACAGCCATTCTGTAACTCTTTTATCCGCGGGTGCACCAATACAAGAAACGTATAACCACACGAAATCTTTATTCAATTCGTTTTTACAGCCTACTGCTGCTTGGAGGTACATTGAAGCTTTGTGCATTTCCTTCTTTTCAGTAGAATAATACAGCGCTGTACCTTAGAAAACTTCTATTTTCAGTTTGTAAAATGTTAGCACATGCAATTACGGAAGGAAAGAAAAGCTCTTACTTTTCTTTTTTTAGTGAACCTTCCTTTTACTCTGTTTTCTTAAGACTTGTAGTATAGGCTGAAGTTCGTGCAGATGTACGTAATTTCCCATGTTATCAGATTTTGCCTATTTAGTTTATATTCGTGCATTACATTAAGAATGACGGGTACTGTAAACCAAAGCCACATTGACTTTTGTAACTTAATCGTATCTCATCAACCCCCCGCATATATTTTCAGGACTTTTTACACATGATCCTACGAATATAAATATTAAGCATATAAACTTTTAAATTTCCAATGGCTAAATGTGAAATTTAAATATGATTTATGATATATATTTGATGTCAACATTTACATCCATGTAATGTGGACCCCACAATTTTTGTATCCGGTGCCACAATTACATTCATTACAGATATACCTTTTGTAGACGCTCTTATAATTTGACTTTCGACCCCATTTAAATTGATTAGTATTCCCACCTTTAAAACCTAACAACCTAATTTTGATCATCCAAAAATTACCACTTTTACGACTCTGTTCTTGATTTTCAGTACACTTATATCGAACACACACTGTTTTTAATAATACTTGTTACTAAAAAATACTACCCCATTGTCCAATATATTCGCTATTAATTATGTCTGTTTCTTGTTTACATTTCATTTTCAGATATCACTAATTTTCTACGTGTTATACTTCACTATCCTAGCCAGCCTCCCCCGCCATACTCCTCACCTATTTTCATTATCTCTATCGTTTTACTTAACTTCCTATTACACTTCTCTAATTTATTCAAAATTGACACTTTTATCACACCGTTCTTGATTTTCAGTTCACTTAAACTATACCGAACACACACTGTTTGTAATAATACTTGTTACTAAAAAATACTACCCCATTGTCCAATATGTTCTTTATTATATCTGTTTCTTGTGTACATTTCATTTTCAGATCTCACTCATTTTCTACATGTTATACTTCACTATCCTAGCTAGCCTCCCCCGCCATACTCCTCACCTATTTTCATTATCTCTATCGTTTTACTTAACTTCCTATTACACTTCTCTAATTTATTCAAAATTGACACTTTTATCACACCGTTCTTGATTTTCAGTTCACTTAAACTATACCGAAGACACACTGTTTGTAATAATACTTGTTACTAAAACATACTACCCCATTGCCCAATATGTTCTTTATATATCTGTTTCTTGTGTACATTTCATTTTCAGATCTCACTCATTTTCTACATGTTATACTTCACTATCCTAGCTAGCCTCCCCAGCCATACTCCTCACCTATTTTCATTATCTCTATCGTTTTACTTAACTTCCTATTACACTTCTCTAATTCATTCAGAATTGACACTTTTATCACCCTGTTCTTGATTTTCAGTTCACTTAAACTATATCGAACACACACTGTTTCTAATAATACTTGTCACTAAAACATATTACACCATTGTCCAATATGTTCGCTATTAATTATGTCTGTTTCTTGTGTACATTTCATTTTCCGATCTCACTAATTTTCTACATATTATACTTCGCCATCCTAGCTAGCCTCCTCCACCATACTCCTCACCTATTTTATAACCTCTATCGTCTTATCTAACTTCCTATTACACTCCTCTAATTCATATTTCAATTTACTTACTAAGTCCTTAGTCATCTCTTCCTTAGCCGTCTCTGGACCAGAAACATCCACTTCACTATTTTGTGTTATAAACTCGTCATTCTTTTTCTTCACTTCACTGAGCCCTTGCACTCACAAAAACAATTTCACTTTTCCTTTCGGCGCTGACCTTCCTTCCCACTAATCTGGTTAAATCACTTCCCAAATCACTTAAATTTTTACTCATGTCACTAAACCTCATTGCATTTGTGGTACTTAAGCCGCTCTTATCTGGTTTCTTCACATATGTTTTCTTCTTCTGTATTCTTGATGCCGGCATTTCCTGGTTCTGTCTCGCTTCCTCCGGCGCGATCTGCAATTCAGCCATTTCTCTGTCGTCTACACGTACCTGGTCAACGATTTTGTTATGATAGTTACTTTCCACCACAATTGCCGATTGAGCAGCCTGTCCATCACCTGTCACGTATATTTTGTCCCAGTTCGAATTCCGATCTTCACTAAACATATGTTTAGTTGGGCTGGTCGGTATTAATCCATGCCAATGATTTCCTTCAATTTCTCTTCTTTCCAGTTTATACGATAACTGCGGTTGCTTCATTTTATTTTTCTCTTGACCATTCTTCTTACTCACGATAGTCCTTCCATCAGTTTGCCCGTTCGTACATTGTGACCCCGTGTCTTCAGGTCTCCTCTGCTCTTTTGCATATTGATGTTCTCGCTTCTTCGTACTTGATCCAAATATTGGATGATATTCATTTGGAAATTTAAATATATATTTAATATAAAAATATAATGAATAAGTTGACCATACTATTGCCTCTTTTCTGAAAACTGCCAGAGGTTAGAATCAAAGTCTTGCACACATTTTTTCCTATTGTTCCGATCTGTAATAACAGATCAAACTAATAGAGTCGAAAATAATTAAAAGCAGGAGCAAAACAATAATGCAAATAATTTGATAAAAAAGGAAATTTTGCTCCTCTGATAGGGTTTTGTTTGTTTAGTTTAAATAGCTTTAATATAAGATATTAATATGCAACAAGTGTAGAATAAAACAAATTTTTACTACTGACTTAATCATATCTAAAGAAATATTTAAATTTTTATGAATGAAAACTTATCCACATAATATTGTGTACTACAGCCCTTACAAGATGTGTGCACGATTTGAGAACTCTAGCTTTAACAATTTCTGAGAAAGCGAGACTTAAGTTTTTAAAAGTGTTATTAATAGTTACAAACTGGGATAAGAACATTATTAACACAAGCGTGCTGGAGTTGAATGAATGCGTATATTAATAATCTATTATCACATGTGTATTGCACAGTATTTTATCTACGTCTGCCCAAAATTATAAAAAAACTAGTGGCTTGTGCAGCAAATGCTGCTGCAAACTAAGTTCGTTAGACGTTCAAATAAAAATTTTTCAGATTTATTTTCAATGAAGAATACTTGTCTTTTTGATAGTTATTTGCTTCCATAATAATGAAACATACTCCCTCTGAATGGATTTTATTAGGCCAAATACTTTTTCTTGAACTCATCCAACTTCAGTTTTTGAGTTTCAACGCGAAAACGCAAGTATCAATGTCAGGACGATAGCAGTAGATATTTCAGGTCATTGTGGATTGTAGGCAAAAGTTAAAAAAATGTCAGGTTTGCTAAGCTTTTGAACAATAACATTTTCGTATAGCTGCTGCATGTAGAACTTGAAATGTAGAGCGTAAAATCATTTTATCCTACTAAGAGATCTTGCTGAAATGATCTGGAGACTACAAAATTTTCTAGGCCTCTTATTTTATCAGTAAGTAATACCTTTTGATCTTTCCTTAGGAACTGTAATTTTTGCGCTCTCTCGAGCCAATACTGAAGACAATGACACATATCAATAACTACACTACACCGCCATTAAGTATATGAAAAAGACCCAACCCCACTGGTTTAATAAGTATAAAAATATTTTATTTTTAATAACAATATTATTATCTTACTTAAGTTTTGTAGTTATATATAGCAGTTAGTAAATTATAGAAATGTAGATCTAAATTAAGATATTCTCTACATTTACTTATATAACCTGAAAACGTTTCACTTTCATGTCATCAATATAGCATCAATATTATGTACAATTAATGAAGAATAGATGCATCATAATATTAACTATAATAATATTTAATTCCTAATGGTAATAATGTCATAAAACCACCTCAGGTTTTGTAGATTTGAATATCCAATATACAGCTGTACTCAGAAGATTATACACTACAGAATCAGTTTTTAATAACAAATTGAATTGAGCTCTAAATATGTCGGCAATCCTGCAGGTCATGGCCTTCGTGTAATAGCCTATTGTTTATTGTAGTGTGTGTTTTGTTCTGAAATTCAATCAAGTCAGCCGTGATTCTCAAAACTGACAACAGATGGATTTTGGAAAATAGGAAAATTATGTAGGAAAATTGACATTTCACTGAAAACTACTACTTTTCCGAAAAACTTTGGATGCCAATCATGAAAATGAGGGGTCACTCATTAAAATCCGTTCAGCCGTTTTCCCGTAATTTCCATTACCATTTCAAATTATATATATATATATAGATTTCGTTTTTTCATAGTACTATTAATATAATACTGAAACTATCTAAGCAGCAGTTATAAAAAATTGTAGATGTATCCATAGCGACGACAATAAATCTAAACTTTTTTATGTAGACTTGTGTCTATCCTGCAATTGAACGTGATAACTTCAACTCTGCTAATTAGATTTTAGTGTTCAATTTTCAAAGCCACCAAAGGTACTAACGAAACTTTTTTATTACATGCTTTTAAAGGTTTTTCTTTTTCAATAGAATTCATATTGAAGGGACACTAGGACTGAATTTTTGGCCAAAATTGTTAGGTACAGCTTACAGCAGTAAAATTTTGGAAATATTCAACATTTTTTCCTCCATTACTATACCTTGTACAGTAATGAAAATTAGTATTTGTAAAACACTGTCCTTCTGCTATATGATTTTTTTTTACGATTTAAAAAAATATTTAGCCTACATTTTTTTGTTTTCAAAATTTAGTTCACTGTGCAGTTATGAAGCATTTCCCACATAGCTCAAAAACTATCCAACATTCTGTGATGAAATTTTTTGTGTATATTTATGCATGTCATATCTGTAATATAATGCAAGATCACTTGTATAACTTTGATAGATTGTCTGATAAAAAAATAAATTCATTAAAAATGGTAAAATATCAGTATTTTCTTCTAACACAAAATAAAAAAAAATATTATTTATTAAAGAATGTAGTTGAAAGAGCATGATATTGTAAACATGAGTTTCAGCAATAAAATAAAAGAGAGAGAGAGAACATGAAAAAGTTAACAAATTTATGAGTTATGAGGGAAATGCTTCATCACTGCAATGTTAACTGCCACCATTTCGAATTTTGAAAAAAATATATATATATATTTTTTTTCTTAATCTTAAAAATATTTTTTCATATAGCAGAAGGACAGTATTTTACTCCTATCAATTTTCATTATTGTACAAGATACAGTACTGAAGGAAAAAAATTTGAATATTTCCAAAACTTTTACTTGTGTAAGCTGTACCTAACCTCTTAAAAATTCAAATATGTCCCAAGACCATAATATTTAAAGAACTATATTCTTCTGGCAAGTGTGTCTTCTATTATTTTTTAGTAGAAAGAGGTTATAATAAGCAAAAGAAAGAAAATCATGTAGCCTATTTGTGAGCACTAGAACCTAAGTTTGACAAAACAAAATGTAGTTATATTTTCACAAATTTCGCATTGCTTAGCAACCAACTCCTCTTAAATGTTTTAATTTTGTCTGTGTTGCTGTTTAACCCTCGTTACTTGATCTAATAATAAATCTGTAGCCGAAAATTTTCTGGTAATTTTCGATTTACCAAAAATAATTGGTCCTAACATATATAATTAACCACCCTGAAACCGAAAATCGCTTTTTTGAAATTTTTGTTTCTATGTCTGTCTGTCTGTCTGTCTGTCTGTATGTATGTATGTTTGTTACCTTTTCACGCGATAATGGCTGAACGTATTTCGATGAAAATTGGAATATAAATTAAGTTCGTTGTAACTTAGATTTTAGGCTATATGGCATTCAAAACACATTATTTAAAAGGGGGGTTATAAGGGGGTCTGGATTAAATAAATCGAAATATCTCGCGTATTATTGATTTTTGTGAAAAATGTTACATAACAAAAGTTTATTTCAAAATAATTTCCGATAAGTTTTATTCCTTCAAAAATTTTGATAGGACTGATATTTAATGAGATAAATGAGTTTTAATATTAAAATAACTGCCATCTAAGGCCGTGTAATGAATTAAAAAACAAATGACTTCGTCTATAAGGGGCCTTGGACAGCAACAATCGAAAGCTATGAAAGATAGCCTACAGAGAATGTTTCTGTGTTTGTATGAAGTAATATCGGAAGCTAAATTAACCGATTTGTATAATTAATTATTATTTCACCATTGGAAAGTGTAGTTTCTATAGGTGGACATAATGCTATAATGTTATTACAGTAACTTCTGATATAAAATAATATAATATAATATAATATAATATAATATAATATAATATAATATAATATGTAATATTACATAATATAATTTAAGTTATTTGAAGGGTTCAGAACCATAGTGGGCCAAGCGCCTTTTACTGAATACGTAGAAAACAAGGGTTAAAATTAAGTTATTACCATAATTCAATGGAAACCTATAACAAGTAAAATAAAATATACACATTAAATCTAAATGATGTGAATCTTCATTAAACTATGGTTGCATGTAATAAAAATTAAGAAACATATTAAAGGAATTGTCATTGCACCAAATGAGTGTCTCTGGACCAAAATGATCGCATTTTAATTATTTGGATGCAATTTAAATTAAGTAACATATTAAACGATTTATCCTTCTATCAAACACGAATGTTCCCTGGATCAAATATCCTGTTTTAATTATGTAATTACTTTATATTTATTTCTAACGGGTGCAGCGGAGCGCACGGGTACGGCTAGTGTAAAATAAAAAAAAATGAGTTAATACTATAGAGCTTCATTGGCTTCTGATTGTCGATTCTTAATAAAATACAAACTCACAAAGTGCACGGCATCGAAATGTTTGAATTATTATTATAATTAATTAATTAATGGTCATTCAGATGGACTTGTATTCCATTAATGCTGTAAAACAATTTATTCTGACTGCCGATACAAAATATGATCTGCTCTGAAAGTATGAAGCATTTCTGCGACCTGCAATAAACGGAGACATTGGTGGAGATTCGGAAATCGATTTTCATTAAACTTTTTTATCCTGTGAAGCTAGTCTGTTGTCATATCCGATAGCAGCAATGCACCCTTGTTGTTTTAATTTAAAAGGGTATTCTTGCATAAAGCCTGAAGATGAAAACCGCATAGCTTATGTAGATGATATAATCTCCACCTGGACGTGTCAAAATGTTGTGTCTTAAAACTTTGTTTTTCCTAACTGGTTTTGACTGATGAACTGTACTTCTTTGAAACACTGCCACAAGTAACTACGGTACATATCGTCGTTGTTCCGGCAATAACTCATATGTGACATATTTATGGATTTTCAGACTTTTGCTCTATTAAATAACTTAAATAGTGATACAGCAAATAATAAAATCTCCTATATGTAATTCTATTTCTTTCTTTCGAAAATGTAAGAATTCACAATCTCCTATGTACCACTGCCATAGAAGAATAAATGTTTTTTCTCTTCCTACTGAAAATTTTCATATTTTGCGCATAGGAGTTATTGCAGGAAAAACGACGATATATTCCTCAAGGAGTGACAAACTTCTTTAAATTTCTGCGACTTTAAGTGTAATTTTATGCGGCTCTTTTCGGTGTTTAAGAGATTGAAAAATGCCGCGTAGCTTAATCATTTTGTATGCAATGAATTGTCGTAGTGTAACCAAAGCTTCTCTAACTTGCTATTTTTTTACCATCACTATGTTTACTATCCTTAACAACTCTAACGTCTGAAGTCGACAAATTTTGGATACAGGGTGGAAGGGAACCTACTACAATACTTCACGGTGATAGTAAATCAAATCAATCCGAACAAGTTTTGTCAAATAAGTTTTTTGATACGTCCAATAGTTTTGAGAATCCGAAATGTAACGTGTTGCAACGCTGAAAAGACACAATGCTCCTTGAGGTGTAACTCCAATCATCTTCTTCGAAAGACTTGCGAGATGAGAATGTAAACAAAAACGTCTCATCAGATACGTTTCGATCAATATTTACTGTAGGGTAAAGTTGCCTAATGCCGTGATATCCCTAATCCCGTGATACTTTTTTAAACTGAATGTCAGTCAAAGCTTTGCCGTTGGACCATAGCGTCAGATATCTTTCTCGAAAGAGTGCATCTTTCTCGTACTTTTGAAACATCGGTGAACGTCCTAGCAAGACACCCAATCCCGTGATATTCAGTGAAAAAAAAGTATCACTAAATTAGGAGTATCACGGGATTAAGCAACTTTACCCTACATCAAAACGTAAAGTTATTCCATGAATTAATTACTCAAATTCTTTGGATGTCAACATACTTTATTACGCTATAACCTCTTTAACTCTAAATTTAATGCCATGATGCTTATTTAACATTCACAGTATCTGTTGATTTCTTTGTTTTTTACGTAATTACAAAATAGTAAAGAATGTACCTACATTCTTATGAAACAAAATTATTTCCATTAAGATTCCTTTACATTTGATGTAAAATCAAAATAAAAACATTATTACAAATACACATTCTGTAACTCAATCTTCATTTAAGTTATCTTTGAAGAAATTAAAAATTAGTTAATTTAGAAAATAATTTAAGTTTACAGTAATGTTAACTAATGTGTTAGGTGTTACGAATGTACAGTAATTTCATCGATGAGACGTTTTTGTTTACATTTTCCTCTCGCAAGTCTTGCACTCGCCCCCACTGCGAAACAATGACCTCAAGAAGCACTGGTAGGTACTCTTTGCAGCTTTGCAACACGTTGTATTTCGTGTTCTCAAAATTATTAGACGTATTAAAAAACTTATTTGACAAAAGTTGTTTGCATTGACTTGGTCTATTACTTCTGTGAATTAAAGTAACAGGTTCCCTTCCACCTGTAGTAATATCCTTCAGAGTCACGATATAAGTATAACTACAAAAATAATAAAACATCCAATAAAACAATCATTGTATAAGAGTCTTAATTACATATTTGTATGAGTTTTTTTTTATTTTTGAAAACTCAGAAATTTCTGTTTTCTAGAATTCAGGATCCTTGTGGTCTGGCAGTGTTATTTGTTATTGTATGTTTGTATGTATTTATTCACACTGCAATGGGTATATACCCGGTGGCAGTGGTAACTAATTACACTCAATAATGACAATAATAAACTTATTAATTAAAAATACAATTAATAATAATACTAATAATTAATACTAATACTAATAATTATAATTATAATAATAATAACAGGGAACATACTAAATTAAATGAAACGATCACTTAAAATAACATTTGAAATATTCTAATTTGTATCTTAAAACTGAGATCGAACTAAAACCCACGAGTATATGTTCATATCTGCACAAGTACCTTTCAACATTACACTCATTTCGCTGTCAACTCACTCACTGCACTGGAACTACGACACATTTCACTGATTCTATCCTGATTTCACTAACACTTCAAAAACATTTCACTGTTCAAATTCTTTGCACTGCCACTATAAACTATAAAGCTTCACTGACAGGAACACGTTTCACTTACACAACACACTTCACTGACACAACATAATTCTTCAATGATACAACACACTTCACTGACACAACATACTTCTTCACTGATACAACACTTCAATAACAACACATCATTTACACCCTCTAACTACTGTGTATAATTACCATCTATTAGTAAGGTCCTTAAGCCTATTTTTAAATGCATTTTTGGTTGTTGGTAAAGCCTTTAGTAAGTCTGCAGGTAAAGCATTCCAGTCCCTGATAGTACGATTGAGAAAAGAAAACTTTCCAGTGTCCGTCCTGTGCCTTCTTTCCCTCAATTTATATGAGTGATCGTTCCTTGAAGAGTAATTTGGCGGCTGCAACCTATTTTTTATTTCTCTCCAGGCAGGCTCACCTCTGTATGTTTTGAACAGTGCGCATAATCGAATTCGAGTTCTCCTGTCCGTGAGTGTGTCCCATTTTAATGGTGAATTTTTCCGAAAACACTTAAGAGCCCGTTTTTGAATCTTTTCCAGTGTCTTAATATGTTCTAATCTGTAAGGATCCCAACATGCAGCACCATATTCCATTACTGGACATTACTGGTCTTGCTTCTGTAAGTAGAGTTTAGAAAAAGAGCTCAAACAAGTGGATAAAGCATTTTTGGGACCCATGTTCATAATATAACACATTTTAATCTTCTACGTTGAGGAATGTTCCTTATTGTTTTGACGTACCTTTTTGTTACACCCTGTATAGCAATAATACGACTTGTACGTAAATCAGTGTGCGGCTTGTCAGCGAGTAAATGTAACACAATTTTAGGAATAAACTATAAACAAATTTTATTTCTCCTGACATCACGAATGACGATTGCTATAAAACATTTATTTTCTTCGCACCTAAGACACTGTTAATTGATGCCGCGACACGTCAATGTCTCACTGCTTACAGGTCGCCTCAAATAGAGGCAGTAACCGCCTTTATGACGCGTCGTAAACACCGTGCTATTTGATTAGGCGCAATAACGAGCGAGCTTTTATGCCGAGACGCTTGAGTGGGCACCAATGAACCTCGTCCCATATTATGAGATTTGTGGTTGTGGGTCAGGATTATAGAGATGGATCGCAACGTGCATGCTAAGTGCCAACTGTACCAACGAGTAGTATGTATTGCTTTTATAACTCTACACAAGTAAACACAGAGTAATTCCGTTATTTGACCCAATCCAGATTTTAAGCAATATTGTAATAGTATATTGCGGTACAAGTATGGTACGTGCATTATAATATAATCGAGGAAACAGTTTTTGTGCGAGATCGTGCGTATTTGCTTGTTTTCCGCACAGAACCAATACGCGGTAAGTGTGAAATACCACATTCAGTATTCCCAACGTAACACACATAACAATTTCCCTCTTCTTACCGCTTAAGCGCGACATTCATTTTACTGCTTTAGGCTTTTAACATATTATTTTTAGAGACGTTTAACATAGTAATAATTATAAATTGGAAACTTACCACTGCAATTTCACCTAAATTGCAATGTTAATTATTGTTTTTAAATATTTGCAAAAATTAAGTAAAGTCTACTACTCCACGAAACTTATTGCATTCCTGATACAAGTAACATTAAGGAAGCCGTGAAAAAATCAACAAGATTCCAGATGCCGATGTTATTACTGCAATATGTTATATAAATAATATTGTTAAAATATTAAAATGAAAAATAAATCATTACATAACCTTACCGTTTGCTTTAATTTCGCATTTATTTTCGCCCTCTGCGTTTTTATTCATTCTGTTTTCACTGTAACTCCCTTTTTTTTTTCTTCCAAAAATTTTATATTATTTTCTTTGTTTTTTTTTCTCTATCTTTCAATATTTTCATATTAAGTTATCTTTCTGATTTTTTATTTGCCCATTTCTTGCTGACTTTGGTTTTCTTACCATTTTCTTCTTTTTCTTCATGTATTAAGCTCTGAACTTCGTTACGTCTACCGTTGTTCAAGTCATTTCTTCCTCGGTCGTTCCACGCTTCTCCTTCCTTTTCTTTTAAAGTTAATATTCAATATTTATTTTGGATATGTCTTTGCATCCATTCTTTGTATGTAGCCTAGTCCAGCCAATGTTTTCTAATTCTAGTCAAAACGTCACTGAACAGCGAGCAAGGTTGAGTCGTATTCTACGTTGATCTTTAAGATTATAGCTAGTATAACAATCAACGAGTTGACTCTCTGACAGAAACAAAGATATTTCTGCAGCTTCTAGTAAATTGCCTGGGAGTAGCAGATAAACTCGCTTCGCGGAATCGACATTTCATTGATTTCTTTCAAATCGACAAACTCAATTTACAACTCAAACAAGACATTCAATTAATGGCAACAAAGCTGGTAATCAGATGAAGCTGCTCGACTGTGTACATCCAATGAACGAAATGTGTTTGATCTTACTTTATTATGCAGAGCAGATACGTTTATGAATCAAATTAACTTTTGCGTTAGTTTAATATCATATTTTCGTACAGAAATATGTCACAACATCCAGCTTTTTAAACTAGCGTCAAAATTACACGACAGCGTGTGTTTAAACTTTTCTTTATAGTACAAGTGAAATCTGTGGGGAAAGGTCTGTAAGCTAAAATAGCCCTGTTGCATTTAGAAGATTGAAATGAATTATTTTAATTTTTTTATGTTTATTGTTCCTCATATTTCTTATATTTTAAAAGCAAATTTTTCCCATTTCTACAAAAAAAAAAGTCATAATGTAATGAAATAAGGGTTGCCAACTTTAACCGGAGTCTCAGCCGGACCTCTTTATAAGAACATTAACGAATAACCTGCATTGTTGTAGTCTGAAAAATGATCTGATAGGCTGTTATTTCTTTTAGGGCAATGGAGAAACACTGACAAACCTCTATGTGGAAGTAAATTATCAGAACCAATCCTAATCCAATTTTGTTCCCGACTGGTCTCTGTTGATAAAACTTATGTTAAACCTCTAGAACTTGCTTCTAATATCCCGCATTTTATTAATGCCTGAAAACTTCAATAACTATAGAAGTATAATGTAACTCTCAGATAGCAACAAGAGTGAATGTAACAAAAAAAGTCTTCATAATAATAATAATAATAATAATAATAATAATAATAATAATAATCTTCTTCTTCCCTTCAAGTATTAGGCCAAATGGTCTGTTACGATCTCACAGTTGAATTTTAAATCCAGCGCTTCTTTGGACGACTGAGAGATCTCTTCCCGTTTGGACGATAGTGGAGCATGACTTTTGGGTTTCTATCTCCATGCATGCGATGCAGATGATTTACCCAATTGTTCTGATTATGTTTTACGTGATTAATTACAGATTCTAGTTATAATTATTCCATTACAATAATAATAATAATAATAATAATAATAATAATAATAATAATAATAATAATAATCTGAATTACCGTGACGCTTTCCCGCATTCATTTAATCAAACTTTACAGTAAAACTCGTGACAGATGTTTCATTTGTAACTAAAAGCGCATTCACGTCGTGGTGGTTAACATTTCTGCTATGTTTTACCTTATTCACGACGCAACCATTGTCGCCAAATAGCGGGAAATTTCCCGGGCAGTGGGAAATTTTGCCTATTTTGAGGACTGGACGAAAAGAAAGTAATTTATATTTAATAACTGGGATTTCTGAATCATCGACCAGTAAAGGATAAAGTGGAAAAACGCTAGGATGGAAATGTAGCGTATTAGCTTATCTGTAGTTTGGAGAGAAACAGTGAAAGATATTAACTTATTTATCAACATTCACACAATAAAAGATTATTATTATCATTACACACCAATGTGACAGGGACTTTTTACCGCTTCTCATCAGGCTCTGAAATAAACATTACTTCAACAATGTAGGTCTACATGCGTAATGAGCACCAACACCGAAACGAAAAAAATGATGCTAGTGTCCCAAGTTACTGTTCACAAATATTGTACTACTACTACTACTACTACTACTACTACTACTACTACTAATAATAATAATAATAATAATAATAATAGTGTCCCAAGCTACTGTTCACAAATATAATAATAATAATAATAATAATAATAATAATAATAATAATAATAATATAATATAAACACGCGAAAATATCAAACATAAAGAAGTTTCGATCGATCACTAATTGCAATATAGAGCAATTCGAAATGTCGTTACTCGTGGTTGCAAATCTGACTGGCAGACGGATACGCTTTTATGGTGAAAGTCTGACTGTGAGCCAGGAAAAGTTTATTTTGTCTTCTTAACTGAAAATTTCGTGTTGAAAAGTAAAATTTCAACACTGTAGAGGTAAAAATTTTCAGCGATCGTCTGGCAACATTGGACACAACTTCACAAAACACAAGCCTAACGCCTAACAACTGAATAACGAAATAGTAAACTTCTTTTTTTAACTAGCCCTCAGTAGTGAGCTAACTTAACAAATAATTCTTACTCGTCGTTTAGGCTTCAGTGTTACCAATAATACGAAATTGTAATATGATCTAAGATGTTATGAAAAAGTATAAATTATAATATATAGGTCTTTCGATAATTAGGCCTAAATATTATAATACTTTGGGTTATGAATTATGATTGATTAAAAGTTAAGTCTATATTTGGTACACTAATGGCTAGTTTGTTCAAGTAATGTTTAATTTTGCTTAACGAATGTTAAATTAACAGTCTGTTTATTTTTAACGCTTTGTTAATATATTTTCCATTTGTTCAACATAATTTTGTTTAAGATAACCAACACTTAACTAATATAACGTCTGTTAGCACTATTTTAACTACTGAAAAGCAGTTGGTAATGATTCTACACATGTAAGGCAATTTTTGATTGGCTAAAATTAATCTTTAAATTCTATATTATAGAATGAGTCATGAAACTTGCATAAAATGACAACCTGTTATAGTAGGCCACGCTCCATAAACAAACAGTTGACAAATGAAAGTTGTAGGTGACGTGCTGAATAATAATTACAAAGTCAGGTTATATTTCCTCATTGCTATTATGAATACGAAATACGAAAGAAATAATATAACACTGATGTATTTAAACAGTCCAAAGTATTTTTTAAATGTTATATTACCAGTCATATGCTAAACATTCCCTACAGAGAGACACAAAATATTAATTTCGCAACTTTTGTTCGAACAGCTGTGGAGACATCGGCCATATTTAAGTAACTGTTAAACGAGCCCGAAATCCTAAATTTAAAATTAACAAACTGTTAACAATCTGTTAAACCAAACTGGTGTTGAAAACATACAGTTTTATTAATTAACAAACTGTTTAGAATTTAACAGTCGTTAAATTTTCTAACAATACTTGGAAAAACCGGCCATAATTCTATAATAATTGTAATCCTGGTACGTTTTCAGTTGAAAATGTGTGAAATACGGACATACAGGATGTAATTTTAACACTATTTTTCTTTTACTACTTACTACTAAAGTGTGCCGTTACCATATGAAGGGACAAACAAAGGAATATAGACCATCATGTCATTTTTATCTTATCGGGTTGCATACCTTTAGAATTATAAGGCTCAGCTGGTTCAACTTGTATATGTGTACAGTAAAATAATATGCATGTTTATCTCGTGTGCTTTTGGGCATTGTATTACTTACTCAAATGAATTCTAAACTTTGAAATAATAGTAAGGCACCCTACTGTTGCATCGTAACTTAAGGGGCATATACAGTGTGTCCCTGATTGATGTATACACATTTTGAAACACTATTTCTCAGCAACGAGATTAGACAGAAATACTATTTCTGCGGTTTTGTATTCCTTAAGCCCGTAGATCTTCAAAATATCCCCTTTCCGCCACAGTACACTTCCAACAACGACGTACAACAGAGCGACATACCAACTGGATTGTTGCTAATAGAATATCATTACAGGCATGTTCAGTCTGAACTCTCAGTCCCTCCAGTGTTTGTGGTTTTGTGGCGAACACTCCTCAAGATGGAGTCTGGAGGGGTTAAATCCGGAGATCGAGGCGGGAACTCCGCAGCACTTCCTCTTCGTCCTAGCCATCTCTGCGTCGTCCTCATTTAGTGCTTGGACAAGTCTCGCAATGTAAGGCTTCCATTTTTGAGCTCGCAAAATTCAATGAACACTGGATTTGCTGATACCAATCTCACGAGAACGTTGCCTCATTGAATTCTTTGGGGATTGTGCAAAAGCCTGCATGACTGCATTTTTTTTATTCTTTATACCTATGATTTGACAAAAAATGTCTGTACACACAACCATTTCCTCTCATTTAACTGAAGAGCCTCTCAAAGGAAAATGATACAAAAATATAGATTAATTAAGGAAAAATGACAATTGTAAACAAATTCCTGAAGAGGTTTTATTTGTTATTTTATTTTTTATTCTTTATACCTATGCTTTGACAAAAATGTCTGTACACACAACCATTTCCTCTCGTTTAACTGAAGAGCCTCCCAAAGCAAAATGATACAAAAATATAGATTAATTAAGGAAAAATGACAATTGTAAACAAATTCCTGAACAGGTTTTATTTGTTATTTTATTGTTTATTCTTTATACCTATGCTTTGACAAAAATGTCTGTACACACAACCATTTCCTCTCGTTTAACTGAAGAGTCTCCCAAAGCAAAAAGATACAAAAATATAGATTAATTAACGAAAAAATGACAATTGTAAACAAATTCCTGAACAGGTTTTATTTTTTATTTTTTTTTTTATTCTTTATACCTATACTTTAACAAAAATGTCTGTACACACAACCATTTCTTCTCATTTAACTGAAAAGCCTCTCAAAGCAAAATGATACAAAAATATAGATTCATTAACAAAAAATGACAATTGTAAACAAATTCCTGAACAGGTTTTATTTTTTATTATTTTTTTTATTCTTTATACCTATACCTTGACAAAAATGTCTGTACACACAACCATTTCTTCTCATTTAACTGAAAAGCCTCTCAAAGCAAAATGATACAAAAATATAGATTCATTAACAAAAAATGACAATTGTAAACAAATTCCTGAACAGGTTTTATTTTTTTATTATTTTTTTTTATTCTTTATACCTATGCTTTGACAAAAATGTCTGTACACACAACCATTTCTTCTCATTTAACTGAAAAGCCTCTCAAAGCAAAATTATACAAAAATATAGATTAATTAAGGAAAAATGACAATTGTAAACAAATTCCTGAACAGGTTTTATTTGTTATTTTATTGTTTATTCTTTATACCTATGCTTTGACAAAAATGTCTGTACACACAACCATTTCCTCTCGTTTAACTGAAGAGCTTCTCAAAGCAAAATGATACAAAAATATAGATTAATTAACGAAAAATGACAATTGTAAACAAATTCCTGAACATGTTTTATTTTTTATTTTTTTATTCTTTATACCTATGCTTTGACAAAAATGTCTGTACACACAACCATTTCCTCTCATTTAACTGAAGAGCCTCTCAAAGCAAAATGATACAAACATATAGTTTAATTAACGAAAAATGACAATTGTAAACAAATTCCTGAACAGGTTTTATTTTTTATTTTCTTATTATTTATACCTATGCTTTGACAAAAATGTCTGTACACACAACCATTTCCTCTCGTTTAACTGAAGAGCCTCTCAAAGCAAAATGATACAAACATATAGTTTAATTAACGAAAAATGACAATTGTAAACAAATTCCTGAACAGGTTTTATTTTTTATTTTCTTATTATTTATACCTATGCTTTGACAAAAATGTCTGTACACACAACCATTTCCTCTCGTTTAACTGAAGAGCCTCTCAAAGCAAAATGATACAAACATATAGATTAATTAACGAAAAATGACAATTGTAAACAAATTCCTGAACAGGTTTCTTTAAATTTTTTTTAAATACTATTCAGTACATTGCAGTGTTATACAATACAAAAATAGTACAGCGCATCATAACGAGCAATTGTCTTCTTTTTCTTCTTCTTCTTCCTCACATGGTTTAGGCCTTTAGATCTGTCCCGAAGCTAACTAAACTGGTCGCTTCATCTCCTTCTTTGTCGTCCAACGCTTCTTCTTCCTGAAGGTTTGTAAGATAAGGCTTGCCGTGGATACCTTGAAGAGGGCATTCGTAGGACACGTTCTTTTCAGCGTTTTTGATACCTCTGTATTCCTTCAATAATGTTTTCTTCCATCAATTGCTCTCTTAATAATAATATTAATAATAATAATAATAATAATAATAATAATAATAATAATAATAATAATAAAAGCCGTAAATCCCCAGTGAGGCAAGGCCTCCTGCTTGGGCAGGGGTGGCTCGAGTCTTGACCATCAGAAGAGCCGACCTGATGATCTATTTACATTGTTTTTTTTTTTTGGTCCACAATTTCACTAGCCCTGGTTGTTGTTGCTGCCGCTTAAAGTTGGTTGACTGCGTCCCTCCACCGTGTTCTTTGGCGTCCTATTCTGGTCCACAGTCCTCCTAGCTGTAACTTGAACTCGTCCCCCCATCTGGTTCTCGGTCGTCCACGGTTTCTCCAGCCAATTCTTGGATCCCACAGTGTCGCCGTGTGTGCCCATCTGGTAGGTTGCGTTCGTACCACGTGTCCTCCCCAGCGCCATTTCATCCTATTAGCGAGTGTGACCACGTCCTCTATGCCGCTTCTTCGCCGTACTTCTTCGTTTCTGACTCTGTCCTTCAGGCTTATTCTGAGTATTTTCCTTTCCATTCTTATTTGACATCTTCCTAATTTTAATGTCTGTTTCTTGGTGAGTGACCAGGATTGCGCTCCATACAGAAGTACAGGTGCAATGCAGCTGTTGAAGATCTGCCTCTTGTTCTGCAATTTCTGGCTCTTGTCCATTACGATGAAGAACAGACTCCAAAACGTTTTCCACGCTGATGCTATTCGTCTATCAATTTCTTTATCCATGGTGTTCTGAAATGATATGGTCTGGCCAAGGTAAATGTAGGCTATTGCGTGACAAATTCAATGTTCGCATTGTTGACGATCATCTGCCCTTCTGCGTCGTTAGTCAGTACTTTGGTTTTGCTGATGTTCATTGTTAGGCCTACTGCCATGCTTTCTTCGCACAAATCGTTCACCATCTCTTCCAATCGTTTCCTGGATCTGGCAAACAGAACCACGTCATCAGCGAAGCGTAGATTGGTCAGTTTTCTTCCGTCAATAGATATGCCGTGCTTGCGACCCCAAGGTAACTTGGCTCCCTTATTACAGTATTTTTAATCCTATCTCTTCTATAATTCCCAACAATGATCGTAGACACCTCATTTGGGCACTACACCATGAAAAAGCCAAATCTGAGGTGTGTTTAAGAGAGAAATTCCTCTATAATTCGTATATTCATTTTTGTTTGCCTTTTCAAATAAATTTATAATTTTGGCATTACACCATTCATATGGGATTCTTCCTTCGCTCCAAATTAGGTTAAAAAGCTGTAATAGTCTATTTTTTAATTTCTTTCCTCCATACTTCCATAATTCCATATTGATATTATCGCTTCCTGGGGCTTTTCTATTTTTGGCTGCATTCAAAACTTCCTCTAGTTCAGGGTTGGGCAGAATTATGCACTCTGTGCTTGCACGGTGTACTACGAGAGAAATGTTCTTAAAGAGTGCACGAAAACCGGTTTATTTAAGTTGCGATACGTACTGTATGTTTCAAAAGAAAATGTTATTCTACCAAACTACATAAGAACACAAAGTAATGAAACACTTCCTTAAACACAAAACAAAACATGTCTGTTGCACATTAATTCCTATTACTCAATTTCTCAAGATTTGGAGAAACTGTATTAGCACAAGCTATGCGAAGAACTGCCGTTAAAAGCCCATCATTTCTCGTTTCAGATTTGTTTATTTTCGTAATAGAAAATAACTGTTCACATCTATAAGTGGAACCAAATAAACACAAAACTGCATAAGACTCGACCTTGAATCATATTTCGCTCGCATCTCGATCACATCGCAGGTCAATCAATTCACACTATAATGAAGGGGGGACGTTATCAATAATCAGTTGGAATCAGAACATGTAGCAAAAATACGCAAATCCATTTCCAGTAAATCTAAATCGTGGAACCTTGATGTAAATTCCTCTAATACACCGGATAGAATACATGCGTACATTTGGAAATTTTCGTTGTTCAAAATTCTATGCGCTTAGATAAGGATGGGAAATGATATATTTCGCCCTTTTGCATTCGACGTGTCCATAACAGCAATTTCTCCTTAAAAGCTGCAATTCTATCTGCAAATTGTGTATTAAGAATTTCTTTTCCCTGAAGTCCTAAATTCAGCTCATTTAAAAGCTGTAAGATCTGTTACAGCTGCTGGCACACTACAGCGCTCGCACTTGGAATTCCCCTTGCGCACGGAGGGCAAATGCACTCAAACGCCCATCGCTGCTCCAGTTCTTCTCTTGTTACCTGATTCTGTTCATTCAAACTTTGTGTAATAACCCTCTCTTCTGTCTCTGTGTATAATGGTTCTGTATAATATTGTATCCATTGTTCCTCGTTTATTACATTTATTATAGCTCTATCGTTTTCTTGTTGTCTTAAACTTTTGAATACTCTGAAACCAAAACGTTTGTCCCCTGTAACATCTCTTTCTATTCTGCTTGCGAATTGATTCCAGCTTTCCTTTCTGTCTTGACAGTTTCCTTACCACAGCTCTTTGTCTTTTATACGTTATGTGGTCTTCTATATTTTTGGTCGCCAGCCATTTTTTATATAATCTCTTCTTCTCTTTAATTTCCTCTTCCAACTCCTCATTCCAAAATTTCATTCTGTTCGGTTTTCTTTTACTTTGCATTCCTAACACCCCATTGGCTACATTTTTTACTACCGTCTTCAATTTGTCCCAATCCTTATTCCCATCTCCACTTCTTCCTCTTATTTGTTCCAGAAAATATTTCTACCAGGTATGCCGCGTATTTGTTCGTTCTCTATCAGATGTGGAAGTAACGGTTTTAGTCTGTTTGCCAAAACTTTCATCAAGAGTTTATAATCCGTATTAAGTAAAGTAATGGGACGGTAATCGGCAGTGGTACGTGGATTTGTTTTGGGAAGTAGAATGATTATGCCTTCTCCAAAGTTATGAAGCTCCTCTTGTGTAGTACAAATGTCATTGAAAGCTGCCAAAAGGGGATTTTTTACGATATCCCAAAATGTTTTATAAAAATCATATGTGATACCATCATTTCCAGGGGATGTGTTTTTTTCTTGTGCCTAATAATGCTTGTAGGAGTTCCGCTTCACCAATCGGCTGTTGTAGTAGTTGTTGATACTGTTTTTGCTGAATTTCTTTTCTTCGTTTTTATATCACTAACCATTGAAAATATGCGCTTTACAGATGAATTAGAATGGGGCAAAGAAAGGCAAATTTTGGCTAGTTTTCCTCAACTTTTTAACAAAAATTCAGAATTGAAATTGTGACATTCTTCTATTCGCTTCCAAAATTATAGTACAGGAAAATTTAGATAAGCAGTTTTCTCTTCAGAAGAAAAGTAATTGGGTAAAAGACTCCATTTAATACTGATTCTTGGTTTACTTTTGTCTTATACTTATCAACTAGTGAAGTAAGTGTGTTACTAGACCTTTGAACAATCTTACTGACACCTAATGCAGTTTTTGGATCTAGAAAAGTCAAATTACTTATAACATCTTGTTGAAGGGGGAATCTTTTCAAGGACTCATTGAAAGCTACTTGATATAACTCCAAACATCGTAATCTGAACTTTTACTTTGTCATCAGATGCCTTTGTTGTAAAAACACTGGTAATTCTGGGGACATTTTTCAACTATAATGCATTTTTTATGTGAGGGCGTGGAGTTGTGTCTTTCTAATTCACTCTTACCGGCCGATAGTTCCTTTTGCAACACAAACATTTTACTTTACAGCGATCATTAGATTTAGCCAACCAACCTTTAAAATGAGGTTTCTCCAACCATGATTCAACTAATTGTTTCCGCCAAGATTTCTCACTTTTAGATAACTCTTTCCTGATTTCACGTTTTTTTTTTCGGCGTGGACAGTCTTCTTGAGGATCACTCATTTTACCAATAAAATAAACACACGCTTAAAAACATCAGTAATTTAAAACTAAGAAAATAAACAGACACTTAAAGAATATAAACTTAAAACTATGGTCATAATGTACAATATGTAGCCTACATTTACCCCGGCTGTTAACACAAGAACTGAAACTACAATATATTCCTAACGTACTCATGTTCACAACAATCTACTGTCTACTGAAGTACTGAATCGATTTGAATATAAAGCGGGAAGACGCAAACGACAATGGTAAATGGCAGCCAACAAGCAGTAAAATTAAATCTCATTGGTCGTTTTTATATGAATCACTCAACTCTTTGAATTGAAATTGTATGTTGTAACAGCCCGTTATTGACAAACCAAATATTAAGCATATAATAGAGTTTTCAGTGTTAAATCACTTTTATGTGCTTTTAATGAAAATTAAGAAACTTATTTTATATCTGAAAAATAAAAATATTAAAAAAAAATAACAAAATTGGAAAGGTGTGAAAATCCCTACATTTTGTGTCATTCTGTCAAAAAATCCCTCAATCCCTTTTCGACCAAAAAATCCCTACGCCGAGGGATAAATCCCTCAACCTGACAACACTGGTGGCATCAACACTCTCGTTATCGGTGAAACTTCTCTTTCTTCCGCATCGCCCTTTCAATACATCTTGCGCCGTTCCGTCGACTTCAAACTTGTCTCGGATTCTTGTGATAGTTAACCTTGTTGGTGGTTGTGTTCCAAATACAACCCTCCAACGTCGTTGAACCTCAACAACATTCTCCACTTTCCAATAACATTTCAGTATCCACTTACGTTTATCAAATGATAATTGCACCGCCATGTTTGTTTATAAACAGATGAACATGTTTCCATGCTTTCCACTGCCTTCCGAATCATAAACCGCAAAAATCATCTGTCTCATTTTTTTGCTGTGAAATAGTATTTCAAAGAGTGTATACATCATTTTGGGACACTTTGTAAAGTCTACACCTTCGGAAACCGATTTTTTTTTTATTTTTGTTGAATTGACTTTCCTCGATAGTATGGTGAAAAAATGTTAAATATTTCTAATATTCATCCAGTTATGACTTAAAACGTGAGACTATCAGTTGACTTCGCCATTTAAATATGGACAAAACTTCACAGCTTCGATAAGTTTGTAGTTCATTTCCCATAACTTACGTTTTCCAAATCTGTTTTCCTCATAACTTCCATATTTTTAAGATAAATTCATGAAATTTTCCTTGCAAGTGTATTTCATAATAGATAACATATCCTCCTGCCTTTAGTACTGTTTCAACATTTAAGTTTTTTTTAATACTTCTTAATGTAATAATAATATTTTACAATTCATGGTAAAAAAAAATCGCATTTATCTTCCCCATATCCTTGGCTTCTGCCCCTATAGTGAGGCCCTTCGCAACATCCGTCCCCATGCTGTCCGTTCTATGCTGGCCGAGGCACTGAAGGAAGTAGGGTTTACAGTCCATCAAGAGGTGCAGGGACTAGCCACACAAGGAAGTGTTCGGCGAATTGATATCATTGCCATTAAGAACAACTCGGCATACATTCTCGATCCCACCATCAGATTTGAGACACATGCAGATCAACCGCATGAGGTGGACAGTGAAAAGAAACGGATCTATGAACCAACAATCCCGTTCTACTACTGGGTTCAAAAAGTTCCCGGAATTTTACTACCATTTTTCGTATTAATATATAACAAGGGATATTATACATTTGTTTTGTTGGTAACATTTATGATGTCATTTCCTTAAAGTTTGTTGATAATGGCGATTGTTGGTTTTGAGTTGTAGGCAATTGTTTATTATAGTGTTTTGTTTGTTCGTCGCACTTTGTAATTATATCCACAGAGCAACGTACAAACATCAAGTTCTGTGTTTTGTTACACAAAACTCCTGCAGAGATTTCTTAAACAAAATTATTGCTGGTGATGAAACTTGGTGCTACTTGTACGATCCAGTCCCTAAACGACAGTCATCTGAGTGGAAATTGAAAACATCTCCTCGGAAGCAAAAATTTCCTAGGGACACTTCCAAAGGCAAAGTTATGTTGGAAGTTTTCTTCGACTCTCAGGGTCTCATCCACCATGAGTTCATTCCAGAAGGTCGTACTGTAATGAAAGAATTGTACGTAGAAATCCTCCTTCGCCTCCGGGACTCAGTGAGAAGGAAACGTCCAGAAAAGTGGGTAGAAAACAACTGGTTCCTTATGCATGACAATGCACCTGCTCATCGCGCAATTATTGTAAAGAATTTTCTTGCCAGCACAACATAACTGCTTTGGATCACTCACCAGACTCTCCTGATCTCTCACCACCTGATTACTTTCTGTTTCCCCGTCTGAAAAGTCATCTGAAAGGACGGAGATTCAATGCTGAAGAGGTTATCGCAAACGCGACGAGAGCACTAAGACGGGTTTCACAAAATGGCTTCCAGGCCTGCTTCCAGGAACTCTACACGCGTTGGCAAAAGTGTGTTGTTGCGGAAGGCAACTATTTTGAAAGGAATGCTGTAGAATAGTGTTTAAGGTACGTTGTTTCTATGATACTAGCAAATTCCGGGAACTTTTTGAACCTAGTATGTATAAAGATAAATATAGCCTGTCCCACATTGATGTAATAGGTCTGATGGTGGGAGCACGAGGTACCATACCCTCCTTCTTTGCCAACAAATGTAAAAACCTGGGCCTAACACACAGCATTGTGAAGGAAATAGCCATTAGTGCCCTCAAAGGATCGATTCAGATATTGAGAAATCACTTGTATGGGAGTGATAATGGAAATTTCAAGTTATCTTAACCGATGGCTGTTGTGGTTTAGATATCAATGCCAATCACTCCGTATTATTATTTTCCTCGCGGCATTCAAATCATTCTAACCTATCTGATAATATCCCCCCTTTCTTAACTGCAAATGAGCACAAACGCTACTTAGGTATAAATTTTACTGACATTTTGCATATCTGATTCCCTAACCGTTTCTAATGTGTATCATTTTACCTTTTAGGTGTGTTTCCAAATTATATGTAATACGCTTTGTCAAATCTGGCAACCTTTTCATAAGGGAAGCTAAATTTATTTATTATATTATTCAACTGGAAATAGCAGGAATAATTTTATTAACACACTCATATGAATAAAACTGATAATAAGGAATGAAAAATATTCAACATTGTACAAGATATCAGCGAAAACAATTTTTCCTGTACACATAGCACCCAGCAGTTTAAAAATATAATTACCTTTAACAATAAACTTTTTTTAATTATAAAAATTGTTTATTAATCTAGAAGTATTGCCTAATTACTATACCAAATTTTAGTGCAAAATTAGTTCAGCATATTATAAATTAAATTTTGAATTTTACCAAAAATATAGCTATTAGCGAAAGGTGTACATATCCCCTTAAGGGCGTTTAGTTTCATTTGAAATGCCGAGGCTGAAAAAAAAATTGTACCCACTCCTCTGTTACTTCAATTTTGTGGAGTAATTTGATGTACGCCTACACGCCTTTTAGAAGCACAGAGGCAGAGCATTGGATGGGGGGGGGGGGGGAATAATGAACATATCGACGCTTGAACCTGTGACTTTTATGAAGTTATTAATAAGATTGTATTTAATTCAGTGTTCGTGGTGATTTTAATTTGCGCAGTTTGTTGAGAAAATTTGATTATATAAACATTAAAGTTGTTAAAAATAATTAGTATTTTTTTTACTCCAAATGTCAAAACAATCTTCTCCTAATCCCGTCAAAGCATTCGTTTCCGTTTGTACGATTTATTTATAACAGAAACATTTTCGCTCGACAAAAACATAGAAATGTAGCTATTCACGGAAGCAAGGAAGATGAAACGTGAATGATCTTTATAGTTATAAGTTTGGATAAGTAACTAATTATAAGAACCTAGAAAGGATCATTTCATTACCAAAAAGGCCGAAATAGGCTTCATAAAACCTCAGAAATCCAGGTTAATTATCAAATTGCATAAGTAACTTCTGTAGTTGCCTGCAAATAGTCCAGGAGTCCTCTTCGTTACAAATGTTTTGTAGTAGTGATGTCACGAAAATTTCAGAAGCTTTGATTTTTAACGGTAAAATGACTTTTCGTAGGAATTTCCAAAACTGACACTTTTCCACGGCTACATTGCTTTGCTTTGATTTACATGCAAAATATTATCAAAATAAAGACGCAATACTATAGGACTTGAAGTCAGACGATCTCATTGTTTATCTTATGAAAGTGACGCCTCTGGGCGAGACATAATTTTCCCATAACCCAGGATTGAAGGGAAATTCTTCTAAGAGGGTCTGGAAATTAATTTGTGGAATTGTGAGATTGTATACAACACTGTACATTTAAAATCCAGTACATAAGATGACGTAGGATAAATTGTCCACTTTCCGATTCCTTGACTGAGTGAATAAAGACTTAAGTTTACATAATAACCAAATTCCACTTACAAGGAAATCTTCCTCATCTGGTACAAACGCCTCTTAAAATTTGCACACGAATAAAGATTGTAAAGGATATGTTACTTACAAAATTCTATAAGACACTGAAACTGCAGAGGTGTTTAAAATATAAAACATACTTCTTGTAATTTGTTCGAAAAGTGTAAGTTTTATATTTTACATTCCAGTTGTCACATGGTTTTCCACTCGGTCCCTTCTCACACCATTCTCTATGTAATTATAATTGGATTGTGGATAAATTATATATTTACGTGAAACTCTTCGCTGACAATTTTATATTTTATGCTCGACCATGCCGAAATGTATTAATTATACACCTGGTAGCAGTCCTTTAATGCATGTCATTAAAGTACACCTACTCATCAAAGTACAGGTGTTCAGCTAATGACAAGTCAGCTTTGTACCGTTATAAAACCTCAGCCAATGACAAGTCAGCTTTGTACCGTTATAAAACCGCAAGTATCGATTATTCTCGGATATGCAATCGAAAGAGAATTAGCGAAAAGTCACGGAGGCTGGAACTCCAATACTGTCGCAGAAGGTTATGTTACTATAATAATTAGCGTTAATTGTAAATAACATTCAAATAAATTCAATTTGTCATCTCGTTTTTCAATGTCTAATTTAATTTCAATGTTATATCAAAGTTAATATTTAGTTTACTCTGTAGGTTCGTATAGGCTATCAAGGTCAATATGGACATCTGTTCCTCGGAAAAAATCAATACTTTCGCGTCTGCGCACATCTCACAGTTTACGAGGTATTGCTCAAGGTCAGTTAGATACAAATAAAATTAATAATTTCAAGTTGGAAATATGGTCGAGCATAAAAAGTCGTATGAAACTCGCCTATAATGGTAATTAAGAAACTCGTATGAAAATTATGAAACTGGCTTGCGCTCGTTTCATAAACATCCATACTCGCTTCTTAATTACTATCATTATAGGCTCGTTGCATAATGTACTATTATTGTACAGTCCTTGCTGATGAGGAAAATTGAAGGATCACGGAGGTCCGTGTGAAGCACGTATGTTTCAAGAGTCTGATAGAAGTATCCTCAAATGGAGATTTTAAGCTAAATTCTCACACTTTTTTATGCTTTGCAGTTGTACTCATACTCGGTTCAAAAAGTTTCCGGAATCTATTTTTTTCGCCGAAATGAATAGTGTTGTGTGGTATATTTCTGTTTCTGATGTTGGCATTATTCATTACGTCACTTCCACAGAAATTTCATGATCATAGTCCTTATTGTTGTGTGGCTACTGACTGTTATTGTTTATGTGATATTCATTCGTCGAATTTCAGAAAGTGGGATACAGAGCAACGCACAAATATCAAATTTTGTGTGTGTTTGTGTTTTTTTTTTTTGTACGTCTTCTTCACAGACGTTAAGAAACAAACAACAACCAGATGCAACATAACAACAATGACTGTAATCATGAAACTTCTACGCGTAGCTAACGAGAAAGACAGACTACGGCGCGGCGTCACATTCTTAGTCATAACATGGCCAACATTGAACAAGTTTATTTGTAAATGCAAGTTTAACATGAGTTTAATATAGAAATTCCTTTGTTTTTTAGAACTTTGTAGTTATATTAGGCGATTGTCAAGAGGGCCATGACTAGACCATGATAATCACGTGACTAATTCGTACGCGTCTACGGAAGTGATGTCATGAATGATGCCAACACCAGAAACAGAAATATACCACATAACATTATCCATTTTGGCGAAAAATATTTAACCCTGAAACTTTTTGAACCGAGTAATGTTAGCAGCTAACATTTGCAAGTAGACTTTCCTTTACAGTTTCTAGACGTATGAGAGTTTTCGAATGGAGTTTCTATCTACTGGTTTTGAAAGATTTCTTTGTTGAAGTGGTGGATATAGGGTACTAATGATACAATATATAGAATGGAAGATTTTAATTTTGAGCATTCTTCTTGCTCCTTTTCAAGCATGTATTTACAAATATTATGTGTTACAGTATAAACATAATTTTTCACACTGCTAATAAATAATGCATTATCATAAGTTTGTGTGATTTTCATCTATTGTTTTCAGTGTTCAACAAATACATTGTAATCCAAAGTTAAACATATATTTTAGTATTTCTGAACTATATATTTGTTCAATCACAGTGTTCATTTATAATAACTTGCATATGAACGTATGTGGAATATGTTACTGAATAATTTGTGCCATAATTCTGTAAAGTTAATTATTGTTAATTACTTCTTTCTGAGTAATAAATCACGTATGTCTGATTTTCATATTTCATATTTAATCAATGCACACAAGGTGAGTAATAATTCTCATATTATTATTATAAGAAATACGTAAGCCGTTCCTCAATTGGTATAGCAGTGACTTACGACCACAACCACGAGTTCAAATCCCGATAATGACTGATTTGTACTTATGGTGGACAAACGTAAGGCTATAAGGTTTATGTCGGAATTCTGCCACTTTCCCTTATTCCACCAACACTGTTCACAAGTCCCCTTTCATTATTTCAGCTTAGCTGAGCAACACAATCGGCAGCACATTCTCATTCTACAACCAGTGCACAGAAAGCCTACTTAGGCTGAAGTTTTTAGAATAATGTCGTCCCGCTTAGTAATGTCCTACACTACGTGTACAATGACTTCCAGAAAATTCATAGCTGTCAGTTCATCACCATAGAAACATGCTCAGGAAGAAGAGTCCGGGGCAGAAGAAGATATCAGTTGTTAGACGACATTCAATTTCAATTCAATTTATTTGGCCATTAGACATACAGTTTTAGGCTTCGTCAGAATACATTGAAAAACATGTAAATACATTTTAAAAAACACTAATAAAAGACACAGTAAGATTTAAATAATACAATGAAAACCTGAAGTAATTTGAAACTTTTAGATTAAAGAAAACTAACTAAATTGGAAGTAAACTTATTTATTAAAATGCAATTTCATACAAATTTGTGTTGAAAAACTCAGCAACAGAATAAAAAGGATTATTTAATAACCAATTGCAAAATCTAGTTTTGAAGCTATTGATTGGTAATTTATAATATTGACTGGGGAGCTTATTATAGAATTTCATCCCCATAATTAAAAAGTTTGTGTTGCTCTTGTGTAATCTACAATATGGAATATTAATTTGTTCACTATTTCTAATTTCATGATCATGTATATTGGTCACTAATGAGTAATTGTCGATATTTTGTCGAGTGTAAAGTACTAGATCATATATATATATATATCTTCTTCTTCTTCTTCTCCCTTCAAGGTTTAGGTGATATCACCTGTTCCGGTCTCTATCGTCCAGCCACCTCTTGCGAGGTCTACCCAGATCCCTTTTCCCGATCGGGCGATAATTCATTATCTTCTTTGGTAGCCTATTCTCTGCCATTCTGTCAACATGATCTTTCCATTTTGTTTTATTTTCTTCTACCATGTCGTGTACTGAGAAAATATTGAGATCTGATCTTATTGTTTCATTTTTTATTTTATCGGCTTTAGTGCATCTTCTTACGTATCTCATAAATTTCATCTCTGCTGATTGTATACGTGATTCTTCTTTTTTTGTTATTGTCCATGATTCAGAGCCATATATAAGAGTAGGTACAGCCATAACTTTATAAAATTTCATTTGAGTTTCTTTTCTCGCTTTTCTTCCTAAAGTTCTTCCAATTGTTCCACATATCATCTGAAATCTATTAACTTTCTTCTCAATATCTTTCTCATAATTAAAACTAATATCACATCCTAGATAATTGAAGTGGGATACTTGTTCTAAAATGTTTCCATTTACTATTATTTTAGATCTAACAGGATTTTTCCCTTTAAAAGCCATTATCTTTGTTTTGTTTGCAGATATAGTTAGATTGTAAAATATTGCGTTTTGGCTTAATCTATACACTGCTCTTTGTAGGTTATCTTCTGTTTCCTGGATAATTATTTGATCATCAGCGTATAGTAAAGTATTTAAAGGTGTGTTAGATTCTATTTTAATCGCAGTCTGTATTTCATCTTTCCACTTCAAAACTAGATCGTCAATATATAAATTAAACAGAGTGGGTGATAAACTGCACCCTTGTCGAACACCTAAATTTGTTAAAATTGCTTCTGACACTTTAAAACCTGAGCTAATAACTATTTTGGTATTTACATATAAACTCTTAACGGCACTAATAAGGTGCTTAGGAAAGCCTCTTATTTCCAGTATTTTCCATAAAAGGGGTCTTTTCACTTTATCGAAAGCTTTTTCATAGTCAATGAATGCTAAGTGGGTTTCCAAACCAAACTCTCGACGTTTTTCAATAATCTGCCTCATTATAAATATATTATCACTAGATGAGCGTCCTTTTCTAAAGCCTGATTGTTCCTCTGATATTACTACATCAGCAATAGCTTGTAATCTTTGATTAAGAATTTTTCCATAGATTTTATATCCTGCATCTAATAAGGTTATTCCTCTATAGTTTCCTGTGTCATTTCTATTACCTTTCTTGAATAGGGAAATAACTTTGGCTGTATTCCATTCCATGGGCACTGAACAATTTTTCCAACACATGTTCAGAAAATGAAGGAAACAGAATTTTAATATCATTCCACCATATTTAATTAGTTCAGCATTAATTCCGTCCAATCCAGTAGCTTTTCTATTTTTTGTTACTTTTAAAGCCGCTTCTAATTCTTTTATGTCTATTTGATCTATAGAACTACTGTCACTTTCTACATAATAATTCTCTTCACAGTTTTCATCATACCATAAGTTTCTGTAGTGTTGTATCCATTGGTGTTCTGTAATAATGTTAATACTTGCAGTATCTTTCTCTGCTTTATTTAAATGTTTCATAAGCTTAAAGGCTACGT
This sequence comes from Periplaneta americana, assembly GCF_040183065.1. Lineage (NCBI taxonomy): Eukaryota > Metazoa > Arthropoda > Insecta > Blattodea > Blattidae > Periplaneta > Periplaneta americana. The sequence continues at coordinate 12,623,778 of NC_091132.1, forward strand.
TCTGTCTTCCGTGGATGTCATGTTCAATGTTAGCAATAAATCTTTCCCAAGATTCACTATGAGATCTTTTTATCAAATTTTTTGTTTCATTTCTTTTCTGTTTATATATTTCCCAAGCTTCATCCGTTCGTGTTTGTAAGTACGATTTATAAGCATCCTGCTTTTCTTTAATACTATTAGCTATTTCTGTGTTCCATATTTTCAGACCCCTTTTCCGATTTGATGTTTTACTTTTTCCAAGTACCTCATTAGCTATTTTCAATATTGCTGATTTTAACCTACTCCATTCTTCTTCAATATTGTCTTTAGTTTCAACCATTTGCAGTTCACGTGTGAGTCTTTGTTGGTATAAGTTCCTTATACTCTCTTCCTGTAGAAGATGCACCTTAAATTTAAAATTCTGATTTTGAAGTTTCGTTGAACATTTTAGTTTCTTCCATCTTGCCCATATTTCAACCTTTGAAGTAACTAAAAAGTGATCGGAGCTTATATCATTGCCTCTAAATACGTGGGTATCTCGAATTTGGGAAGACATTTTCTTATTGGCTATTACATAATCAATTATTGAGCGTGAGCCCCTTGCATTCCAAGTATATTTATTTATGTCTTTCTTTCGAAAAAAGGTGTTGGTAATTTTAAGCTGATTAAAAGTAGCAAAATCTCGTAGTGTTTTACCATTTTCATTTAAGGTAATTTCACCAAATGCTCCCACTATATTTACTATTGGTACATTTCCTACTCGGGCATTCAAGTCTCCTAATATTAACATGTGATCAGTTTTATTGTATTTATTCACTTGTTTTTGTAATTCTTCATAAAATATTTCAGTATCTTCACGTCTTCCTTCCTCAGGTGCGTATACCCCTATGACACATAAATATCCTCTATCGATTTTAAATCTAACAATCACTATTCTTTCATTTATGTAGACATAAGATTCTATCTTTCTTTTCCATTTTTCATCTATTAGGATACCTACTCCACCCACTGCTCGTTGTGTTTGTTCAACTCCACTGTAGATCAAAGTATAGTTCTTTAAGTCTTTTGTTCCTCTCAATTTCTTCTTAGTTTCTGTTATAACGGCAATATTGATATTTCGTTGTTTCAAGTTTTCTATGAGCTCCAGTTCCTTTATATTGAATCCTCCTCTTATATTCCAGGTTCCTACATGTAAAATATCTTTAATACCAGTTCGTTGTCCTTTATTATGGCCTTGTCGTCTTAATTGATTGCTATCCGGCTGATTCCTTAGAGACTTATGAGTTGGTAAGTTTTTACGTGAGTGGGTAACCAGCCCACTGCACAACCTCCGCTCTGGAGGACCGGGTTTTATTTCGGAGTACCTTCTCCTAGGTAGATTGCCTACCAAGGCTAAAGAGATCTACCTTCCCTGAGCTGATCGGTTTTATGGCGCCGAAAACTCGCCAGACACACCTTCACCTTCAGTAAAAGCAGCTCCACCACGTGCAGGTAGGTGATAGGAGTTTAATGGGAAGAGGCTATAAGCCGCAAGCTATGGAGGTATTTTATAGTTTGTAGGAGCTCATCCCCATAAACACCTCAGCAATTCCCAATCTTTAGGAGCCATATATATATATATATATATATATATATATATATATATATATATATATACACAAATTTATGATTGTTAAAATCCGTGATTGTCTGAAAAGTGGCCGACAATGTTCCAGATAGTTTGATTTACATAGAATTCTAATGGTTTTCTTTTGTAAAATCAACACGCTTCCAATTTTGGTTCCATTTCCTCAGAAATTTTAGGGCATATCGTATTATCGACTGAAAGAAAGAAAAATAGGCACATCTTAAATATTTTTGAGAAACGGAAGTCGTTAATTTCTTTAACAAATATAAAACTCTTGATAGCTTTGTGCATATTGATATATGGATCATACGCGGAGACTAAGAGGAAAGGCAGAAAATCGGAAAGATGGAGAATGCTGGGTTTTCAGTGAAAGACCTACTTCTTGTCAGAAGACTATGTAGTCCACACATGTGGAGTAACGGTCAGCGCGTCTGGCCGCGAAACCAGGTGGCCCGAGTTCGAATCCCGTTCGGGGCAAGTTACCTGGTTGTTGTTTTTGTCGGGGTTTTCCCCCAACCCAGTACGAGCAAATGCTGGGTAACTTTCGGTGCTGGACCCCGGACTCATTTCACCGGCATTATCACCTTCATTTCATTCAGACGCTAAATAATCTAGATGTTGATACAGCGTCGTAAAATAACCCAATAAAAAATTAATAAAAACACTATGTATGTATATTTATAGGCTACTTCTTGGTGCTTCTCTTAGCCATATTTCGTGTTTATCGCTAATAAAAAAAAAGCTCTGCGCATGCGCATGACAGTGAGGGGTCTTTCTGTCGCTAGACTCTTGTTTCAGTGCAGATATACGAGGAAAAAACGGAAGGTCGTACCATTTTACCTACGCAGAACATTTATTATTCCATATTACAAATTCAACAGTTGCATGCTTTCATATTCTGTTGTATAGAAAAGTGAATCTCGAAGATCCTACTTGCGGAAAATCGACACTGACGCCGAGTTTCGTGCAAAATTCTGAACAGATGTAAAATGCTGAAGTATTCATATTAGAGTAAGAACATTGTCACAGGTAAAGGGGAACCTTTCTGTGTACCATTTTAATTTAAAATTTAAAGGTAGGTAGAGTGCAGAGGAGAATACAGTGCGTGCGTGTGCGGACGACGCTACATTACACTCTGAATTATTGTTTCTGTTCCATTTACAGTAGTTGAGAGTTTAACTTTTTCAAATAATTGCCTCTGTCTAGACCAGGCCTGCACAAGGTTTGCGCTCTCCGAGCCGGCTCACAGCTTATGAGCGGAATGCAGATATTAGCTGCGCTCTGTATAAGGGTGGACTGGAAGAAGGGGTGATCTCGTACAAAATATACACAGAAGGAAGTACTATTACGAGTGCTTATGAAATGAATTCCCATTCAGTGTTTGCAGAACTATCTTGGACTATTATTAATTAATAAAGAAATATTTATTTTACAGAGGTAATAGAAATTCTATAGCTACTTAAATGTACAATATCATTTTGTTATATTTTTATTTATGAGTACATCAAAACGAGGTTTTATGCTGTTGGCAGCTGAAAGGAACAGTAGCCTACTGATCGTAATGAAATATCAGTTACATATGTTCGATGTCTGCCTTTATTAAAGTTGATTAAAGAAAACAGTTGCTCACAAATATAAATGTTGAGTCAAACATAGCAATTATTTTCACAGCAAGCCTGTGTAGTCGTGGATATTATTGCTAATATTTAGTCTTGTAAAACTCAACCAGGCTAGTAGTATTATACAAACGATGTTTATCCCTTAGGTCACAGTGAAGATCAATAAGTTCGAGCCGTAAATCGTTAAATGTTAAATGTTATGTTCCGTCTTTTAGATTCCTCCATACTGTTCTGTAGCAGAAGGTAAGCAACGTGAAACAGTTACTGAGAATAGGCCTACACACTGCACTCCACTAGATAACTGAGTGGTCGTTTCCCTCTCCTCTACCTATAGCAAGTCTATGTCATTCTGTCGTATCTTTCCGTTTCGGCGAGCGGTAAACACCGCTCTCCCGCTCCGAAGGAGCGCGCGCGCTCGTTGAGCGCTGTTTGTGCAGGCCTGGTCTAGATCATCTTCACTTTTCTATGAAATCATTGATACGTATGTTAAGAATTATGAGAATGAGTAACGAAGGCTAAAACATTAAAATGCAAGCATGAGCAAGTCAGCGTTCATATTATTAAAAATTTATGTAAAGGTTACTTAGCACTGACTGTAACCAAGTTAATGAAAAATAACAAACCCAGGTGGGTAACGTGGGTAAAATAATGTGCTCGAGCTAAAAAGAAATGGAAATATAAACTATAAAAGAACTCGCACTGTTTTTTTCCCTCCCGGTAACGGTATTCAGGGTACATTCTTTTTCCATACAGAGAGGTAAACACTGATTACTTTATAGGTCTTCAACCTCAATCGCCAAAACACATTACTATCACTCACGTTTACTTAATCCCTTCACTCGCAATGTTCACATCAATGGGTTGCTGTTGATTTGATTTGCAACCTCTCTTCAACACTATTGGAAGAGTTTTAAAAGAAATGAATACACATTCATTTAATGTAAACGAAATAGGAATTCAAAACATATTTCAATATAAGCACAAATGTATTAGAATTAAAAATTTACAGATGAAAAATGTTACAATTTCAGTTTAAATGTGTGTAAATACAAAATTTCATTGTGACTCCCGATTTTTTAAAATATGAATATGTTAGGAAAAGAAAACTACAATCACTTCAGATACGGCATTCAAATAAGGAAAATCTCATTGAGAGAATTGGCGTCTGGAAAGGTTCCCAAAATGCTGGCTGCGTTTCCAGTTGGATGGCTATTCCTATTCATTGCCGTAGATAATTGGTGCAGTGAGGGTCTCCAGTAACAGTCACCAAACTTCTACCAATTTCTTAAACCAATCTTTTGCTTCTTTACACCAGGAGCCTATTGTTTCAACAGCAAAAACGATGAATATGTAATTGTCTACTAGATGCACGTATTTATGACGTTTACTGCGTACGGCATATTCTGCTGCAGAGCTTGCGATTTTAGAAGTTGATGGCAAGTAGGATTGAGCTAAGGTATCCACGCATGTCGTATCCCACATTAGCGATTTTCCTCCGCTCCACGGGACCAAAGTTAACCCACAGGGCGCTTTCCACCGTGCGACTAATCCCAGAGGGTTCTAAAATAGCAGGGACACCAGAAGATGTTAATGCTCTCTTGATTATGTCGTTAATTGTAGAATGTCTATAAAAACGTCCCTTACTCTTGATACAGCTCAGAGCATGATGACCGTAAGTGTCTGTCGACAACTTCCCCACATACAAATTCATGTGGTAGGTAGATTTTGGATCCAAGACGCAGAGCGACTGCAGTCTTAAAAGATTTGTTATCCATCAGTGTTCCAATATTTTGGGAAGGTAGAGCTTGTATCCAGGAAACCGCTTCTTTTACGATAAAGAAAATAATAAACTTAGTATGCCCACATATTACACTGTTAACTTAATTCGCCGCTATGCTTCAGAAAACCGCGTAAGTACTTATGTACAAACACTGTGCATATTAAAAATAATTAAAACACATGTTTTTTAGTTGATGGCATAAGGTTAGATAAATAAATACATAAAAATATGCTCTCTGGACCAAAAATGAATGATTCAATAAGGCAATAAAATTTTATACCTACGTGGTATTCTGATGTCGTTCCTAATTCGCTTTATCACGTCCGTAATGATTTAATATAGGTAATTTCCTAGTACCCGGTTCTCGTTACATAGGTCGTTTTTATGTTTAACATATTTAGTATAACTTGTTACTTGTGGGCCATCCCAAACCCCGACCTCCAACCTTAAGAGCGCCAGTCCTTATATATCACTGCCATCGTGATCTAGACCAGGCCGTAATGCAGGTTGTGTGACGTCACTCGATGAGTCGGGCTTTTCTATTTGCCTATACGGAGCTGAGTGAAATATATTACTTTATAGCGTGTCGGCGCTCAATTTTATTTAGTGTAATGTGTGTATAAGACCCCTTCACACTTCTTATTGCATAATATGTTGCTGAAATAATTACAAAACTGTGTTATTTTAATGTGAACGGAGTTTTACATGTTAACATAATCTGGTTGCATCAACATTTTAAGTTTGGAATGGAAGCTATTTTTAGATTTAATAAAGAAGAATTATTTATATTCTGATTTTAATTTAGCACATCTACCTGCCTTACTTGTAGGTACAAAATTTACCACAGTCCCTCCTATGAAATTAGTGTATGTACAGTTGTGTGTTAATCTGGTAGGTTAGATAAATACAATTCATTACAACCCAGTATAGTAGGGAACAAATAAATAATACAATTAAATTTTTATTCAATGTAATATGTGCATAAGTTCCATTTATGTGTTGCATAATGTGGCAGGAATAATAAATAAAACTGTGTTATTTTTATGTGAAGAGAATTTACCATGTTAACATAACCTATCTGCGTCAACATTTTAGGCTTAAGTTGAGAACGAAAACTGTTTCGAGATATACTAAAGAAGAATATAGTTTTAGGATAAACTTCAGAACACGGTTACCGTCCTTACTTATAGGTAGAAAAATCAGCAGTTCCCCCTATGAAATGTAGCCTACATACGTTATATTACTTAGTAGAGCTGAGGTATAGTTCCGGTAATTTCTGAAATGAAAACAGTTGAATTTATTTTTTGTGGAGATGCATTTGATCCTATAAGCAAGGCATATTAAAATCCTGAACGAACCGAACTAATTTGTATATGCAAGATGTATGAATACGAAGGGAACTACCTCAGCGCTAGTTTAGCCCTAGTAACATATTAAAGTAATCAGACTTCAGACTGGAGTACCGTCTGAAACGAATAAATACAATTGAAGTGTAGACAAATTGCATTTATAAGTTATACGTAGCGTTATGCTTAATTATAATGCATAATTGTGAATATGGAAATAAGGCAAGTACTGATAGAATAAACATAACCTATAACTTCAACACATTAAAATATGCGTGCGATGCAACTGAAAATTGTTGAAACGTGCATAAATGAATGTGCAAGAATTTCGTAATGAAGCATGAATGCTTTATTTCAACCAATTACAATTCTAGATACTGTAACAGTAATGAAAACTATAGGGTATAATTTTTCGTAATATACTATATGTATCTCGTTTTTAGTTCAAATTCTGTATATTATCAAACGTCGTATTATTTACTCGTATAATGTAGGTTATTCACAAAATAAAAAGGGCGCAATAATTTAAATTTAATAAGACAAATACGGTAAACTAACAATAATGGATTAGACAAGAGTAACATCGGTAACGCTGCACTTAGGCCTAATCACAACTTACTTTACATGCCAGTCAATGTTTCACTTTCACGTATATATTATTACACATATTTAGCCTACTGTTTATAAGACCAAAATTTCACTTAACCACATAAGGGCGCAATATTTAATCGAAATAAAGGCAGGTATTACACATATGAACTTTGCCTGCAACAACGTAATTTTCACACCAAAAATAATATTATACCTTAAATTGCAAGTGAATTGTGTCTCAAGTGTCTCACAATCACTGTTTAAAATTTTACTGACGCAATTACACTGCATTTCAGAGAAATATATGTTATTCTTCATGCACTGCAACTAATTCATATGGTTGAAAGACCGCCTTTCGCGATCAGCTGTTAAGCGAGTCACGTGGTCTGCCTTACGGCCTGTATTAGATCACGATGGCAGTGTTATATATTCGTCAGTCAAGGCCTTCTGACAAATAAAAGCAAATGACAATAGATATCTCAGTCGTGACAACCTCATAAAATATCCTATCAATTAAATAATCTATCTTGCTACGTACAACATAATTATATTATATTATTACCCATTTCAGCGAGTACTGACGACCATTGCAAAATACGACAATTTGGTCCAGGAAGCATTCTCTTTTGGCACAAGGGTGATTTATGTAACATGTTTCTAATTTAGTCTTTTAAATAACGGTACATTCTTTAATAAATCACTGAAAAAGAAATGTGAATATAGGAAATGGAGTACGAAATTATTATTATTTTTTGGCGCATCATTTTTACGTAAATAACGACAAATAAAAAGGGAGAGAAGAATCCAAAAAGGATAGCTGCCCTTGAAAAAGGGGTACCGAGCGGTAACAGCACCTAAATTAATTGTAGATCAACAATATCCAATTTCAAATTTAAATTTTATTTTTATTTTATTTTAATTTAATTTATTTTGGGGGGGGGGCAGCTAACCTCGACATGAATAATTTATTTTTCATATATAGAGCTGTACAGATGGTTATTTACAATTAACAAGGAATGTCTTAAAACATTAATGGCTATATCTTGAAGTTCCAAAAGATCGATATGGAAACGATGAAAGAAATTGATACAAAATCTTGATATAGTGCCCTTTGCACCAAAGAGCAAGCCAATTACTTCCCAGCGACAAACGGGTATGCGGTATTTCTCTTCCAGATAAGGAAAGCAGGGTTCATAATCTCTTTTCTTTTCCAGATCTACTTCTTGTGGTTGGAATTCGGCACCCTCAAATCTTATAGTGGGATCGATTATGAAGCCAATCTTTTGGTTGTTATCAATTGCTATGATGTCGGCACGTTTGGTGGAGCCGTGGATGAAATACAATGTACTTCTTTATAAATGTCAAATTTTCCAGACTAGCAAGTACGTACACTGCGTTTGTCAAATGCGCATCACCATGCTTTCCAAAAGGCACTTTTCAGTGCCCGACACCCCGACTTATATTTTATGATGTGTTCTTTCTTGCTTTAGGTGGCTCCGCCCCCTAAAACCCCTCGGGACTTGGCCCCCAAACCTTCATGCAATTAATTTATAGTAATTAACCGGTCCATCACATTTGAGTTGAAGGTAGGAGTTACATTTTATAATGTATTCTTTCTTGTTTTAGGGGGCTCCGCCCCCTAAAAACCCCTGTTGGGGACTTAGTCCCCAAACCCTCATACAATTAATTTATGGTAGCCTAATAAACCGGTCCATCACCTTTGGGTTGAAGGTACGAGTTATATTTTATGATGTGTTCTTTCTTGCTTTAGGGGGCTCCGCCCCCTAAAACCCCTGTTGGGGACTTGGCCCCCAAACCTTCGTGCAATTAATTTATAGTAATTAACCGGTCCACTACCTTTGGGTTGAAGGTACGAATTACATTTTATAATGTGTTCTTTCTTGTTTTAGGGGGCTCTGCCCCCTAAAACCCCTGTTGGGGACTTGGCCCCCAAACCTTCATGCAATTAATTTATAATAATTAACCGGTCCATCACATTTGAGTTGAATAAATCACTGAAAAACAAATGTGAATATATAGTATGTAGAGTATGTACGAAATTATTATTATTTTTTGCGCATCATTTTTACGTAAATAACGACAAATAAAAACTAACATGCCACATAACATTATTTTAAGAAATACAGGAAACAAGCATGAATAATATTCACCATTCTTAATGATCGTGGGATAGAAAAAAAAAGTATGGAATAGAAATTACAAACAAATGTGCGTGTAATAAACAATAAGCAAACCATCTTCGATTAATCATTTCAAAACAACGTGAATATAGTGTGGATTGTGTAGGAAAATAATTTCTTATATGTTGCTCCCAATGTGCATCATTGTTAACTTATGAAAACAAATGAAATTTAACATGGCATATAAACACTATTTGAAGAAAGATAGGAGATATTAAGTAATATTCATCGTTCTTAATTATCTTCGGATGGAAAATAAAAATGAAATATGTATAAAATAGAAATTACATACAGGTGAGCATATAAAAAGCAGTAAGTAGAATCATTTATTTGATTAATAAGCTTAAATTACTCCAGGTTTAGTGTAAGAGTGGTCTATGTAACGAGTACCGGGTACTAGGAAAATACCTTAATATAATATACGGTACATTAAACTAGATGCATAAAAACGAAGTAGGACAAAATGTAATTCAATCACACGAGACAACTATATTGTAAGTAAAACGGTGAAACAGTGTCTGTAAAACGAAAAAATTATCACTTTCCGCTCAAGTATGGATCAGTTTTCGTATGTTTCTCATTTTGTCAATATATCGATAGTCGCGAAGATAATAAAATAAATATTTATAAGTTACCAGTATATATTTTTATAATTTTTACAACCATTTGCATTTTTACTACAATAAATTTATTTCGAATATCATAAGCAAATTGTTGTAACCAAATACACTTCTGTAAAAAATTGAAGTCTATGAAATGCTCGACATCTATTGCTACATTTGTAAACCAAACGACATAACTGACCTTGACAGATCATAATGCTTCCCTCTACTATTTCAGTGTAACGTACAGACCTGCTGGTAGGCAAGCTAGAAAACAGTTCAAAGACATTAGTTTTGTGTTCATCTCGTAGGAACGTTGGAAGCAAGTGTAAATGGAATTGAAATCGACACTAAATTACACAGGTATGTTTTTAAAGTATTATTTAATTGCTGTTATTGCATGATATTGAAAAATTGGTTTTGTGAAAATAATTGGGATGTATACATGTTCGTGTGACTCGTTATAGAAGATGATACTAACCAAACTTAACCTAGTACTGCCTTCGAAAATGACTGTGCTTACAACAATAATAATATTGACTGTACATACCATTCCATAGTATTGTAACTAAAGTGTGATCAACTAATGTTGGTATGTTTGTCCCATAATGCAGGTGATAGTTGTGCGGAGGAGGAATAAATCGGTCGTGGAAAGGTAAGAATTTCATTTTCACGCTATACGTGAGAATACCGCATAAGTAATGTACAAAGACTGTTCAAATTAGAATTAATTAAAACACATGTTTTATTGACGGCACAAGAATAAATCAATGAATAAGTACGTAAAAAGGATATGTCCCCTGGACCAAAAATAAACAATTCAATAAAGCAATAACAACAGATGTACTTACGCGGTATTTTTTTATGTACTATGGTGTAGGGGTGTTTTATATCAATAGAAATGCATGAGAATGCTTATAAATAGTGTGTCATAGAGGCCATACGGCGTCTGAGAACCTACAATTTTTTAATAAATCTTACGGGGAAGAGAAAATTTTGCCCGTAGGGATACACACAGCGTATGAAAACCTAAGTTTTTACACGGAGATCTTGGTAAAGGTTACTTATGTTCCGGCCATTATAGGAACTTGCTAAAATACCTTGAAAATGCCTTGGATTTAGAGTATTGATTATTATTAGAAATTGATGTGATAGACTTTCCCATATTTATTGTGCGTTTAATTTCCTTCCGAGTGTCATTTATATTTGTTACTGTTGCTCCATTTCGTACAATATTCTGGTCACGAGACATAATCATATACTGTATATTTTCGGGATTTACTTCCAAACCTATGTATATACTATCGGTCTTACTAATAAAAACTCTATATGCAGACGTTTAACTGTCTTATACTTATACAATGAGTAGCTCGTTTATAAGTTGTGTGTAAATTTCTTGCTAATAATCACTACATACGTCGTGTATAACAGTATAACTGTTACACAGCTACGTCATAGTTTCGTCATTACTTCATTACGAAAGGTAATAGAATATCTGAGATTCTCTATTGCATCCGGTAGAGCGCTCTAGTGTGGCGTGTTAAATATCGATAACTGGCTCTAATCGATTACCACACTACATTTTGGTCAAAGAATACAAGCTACAGCAATATTATTCTAATAATTTTATGATCTTTGGTTTGTTCTTCTGTGGTTTCAAGGTAACCATCATCGTAAAATGACAGTCGATACGAACAGCTGTTAGAGGGGCGGCCATTTTTTTTCGCTATATACAACGCTTAAACAAGGGGTTTCGTGTATATAACTACTGCAAAGCAATTCCCATTGTATAGTTACAGCCTGTTTATACGTCCATAGCTTATTCACGGTTTATTAGTAACGTTTTCTGTTTCAACTCTGCATAAGTCTCGTATAAAAACTATACACGGTTTATTAGTAAGACTGATACTGTATATTTTCGGGATTTACTTCCAAACCTATGTAAATACTATATATATTAATAATAGGGTATTTAGCCGAAAAAATGTGTAATTTATTTAGTTCAAATGTGGAGTATTTTTCTTGAAAATGAGACTTTTTGCGTGGCATTTAGAGACATTTATCATGACCGGTTAGCAACACTGATTCTGCTGGAACTAGCACGTTCGTCTATTCTGTTTGCTTCTAACATGTGCCGAGTAGCACGTACGACAGTACAGAGCTTCTGTGAACTCTCGCCGTACGTCGGACTGTCTCCAGCCATTTGTTTAACAAGCGCCATATTAAAGCAGCCTAACTGTTTTTGTTGTCTTACTTTGGCCATCAGAATTAACCTCAAGGCTGCACGCATGATATATCTCACCCTTTGGAATACTTTGCAGTGCAGTGATGTCACAGGTCATTTGACCAATTAGCAGACACCGGACAGGTTTATGATAACAGGAAATGTTGCGTGGACGTTCCGAATACTACCTCTGTCTATCATACCAATACAGTGAGTTTCAAAATTATGACAACACTTTCATACGCTTATTATTCGAAGAGGTGGAAAAATTCAAATATCTTGGAGCAACAGTAACAAATATAAATGACACTCGGGAGGAAATTAAACGCAGAATAAATATGGGAAATGTCTGTTATTATTCGGTTGAGAAGCTCTTATCATCCAGTCTGCTGTCCAAAAATGTGAAAGTTAGAATTTATAAAACAGTTATATTACCGGTTCTTCTGTATGGTTGTGAAACTTGGACTCTCACTCTGAGAGAGGAACATAGGTTAAGGGTGTTTGAGAATAAGGTGCTTAGGAAAATATTTGGAACTAAGCGGGATTAAGTTACAGGAGAATGGAGAAAGTTACACAACACAGAACTGCACGCATTGTATTCTTCACCTGACATAATTAGGAACTTAAAATCCAGACGTTTGAGATGGGCAGGGCATGTAGCACGTATGGGCGAATCCAGAAATGCATATAGAGTGTTAGTTGGGAGGCCGGAGGGAAAAGGAACTCTAGGAAGGCCAAGACGTAGATGGGAGGATAATATTAAAATGGATTTGAGGGAGGTGGGATATGATGATAGAGACTGGATTAATCTTGCTCAGGATAGGGACCGATGGCGGGCTTATGTGAGGGCGGCAATGAACCTTCGGGTTCCTTAAAAGCCATTTGTAAGTAAGTAAGTAAGTATTATTAAGTATTGGTGATACAGAATCGCCGACATAGCTCAGTCGGTAGTATATTTGTCTGCTGAAGTGCTAATCCGGAGTTGCACTCGGGCTTGGGTTCGATTCCCGCTTGAATTATTGCTGAGTTTTTCCCAACCGTAAGACGAATCCTCGCCCTCATCTCGCCAAATGTCATCTCTTAATGATTAATTCTGTCGACGCCAAATAACACAGTAATTGATACAGCGTAATTAAATAACCAATTAAAAAATTAATGGTAGGCGTACAATAACTTGGTGCATATAATTTGTTTACTTTAAACTCTCCCAAAGTTTTTATTGACATATTATAAACACCCAATGTAAGAATCCCTTGTTACACGACATACATGGATTGCATACTATTTTTGGCCGATCTCAATAAAAAATCAATTATCTATACTAATAATAAATCTGTAGCCGAAATTTTTCTGGTAATTTTCGATTTTCCAAAAATAATTGGCCCTAACATATATAATTAACCACCCTGAAACCGAAAATCGCTTTCTTGAAATTTTTTTTCGTCTGTCTGTCTGTCTGTATGTTTGTTACCTTTTCACGCGATAATGGCTGAACGGATTTCAATGAAAATTGGAATATAAATTAAGTTCGTTGTAACTTAGATTATAGGCTATATGGCATTCAAAATACATTATTTAAAAGGGGGGGTTATAAGGGGGCATGAATTAAATAAATCGAAATATCTCGCTTATTATTGATTTTTATGAAAAATGTTACATAAAAAAGTTTCTTTAAAAATCATTTCCGATAAGTTTTATTCTTTGAAACATTTTGATAGGACTGATATTTAATGAGATAAACGAGTTTTAAAATTAAAATAACTGCCATCTAAGGCCGTGTAATGAATTAAAAAACAAATGACTTCGTCTATAAGGGGCATTGGACAGCAACAATCGAAAGCTATGAAAGATAGCCTACAGATAATGTTTCTGCGTTTCTATGAAGTAATATCGGAAGCTAAATTAACCGATTTGTATAATTAATTATTAATTCACCATTGGAAAGTGTAGTTTCTCTAGATGGACATAATGCTATAATGTTATTACAGTAACTTCCGAGTGAATCGAGGACAGGTAAGATTAAAATAGATTCTTATGCACAGAAAACTTGATAGGCTATTCTGTATATTCGTTTCCTGTATTTCCTAAACTAATTTTTATGACCAAATGAGTGGTCTCTGCATCAAAATGATCGCATTTTAATTATTTAAATACGATTTAAATTAAGTAACATATTAAACGATTTATCCTTCTATCAAACACGAATGTTCCCTGGATCAAACGTCCTATTTTAATTATGTAATTACTTTATATTTATTTCTAACAGGTGCAGCGGAGCGCACGGGTACGGCTAGTTATGAATAATTTTTCATTTAAATAAATATTTATTTTTGGACGCTAACATTTTCATGTGTGATCGCCGTTTGTTTTTTGTCGATAAGCGTCATTCATTTGTTGTTATTCGTATTTGTTGATAGAAGTTAAGGTACGGTCACATGTCGCTACTTTTGCATAGCAACTTTTGTACTGCAGCTGCAAAAGTTGCGTGTCGTGTTCACACGTAAGCCAAAAGTAGTGCATTGCACGCTACTTTTCGTGCTGCGCAACCCAATTGCAACAAAAGTTGCAACTGGAGGTTGCGAGTCTGTTCACACACAAAGCGCTACTTTTTCAGCCGCAGTCATGCTGCAGGTTTCCATCTCCGTGTTGACTTCTCAATATACATTTTGTGGTATGTTCGCATTATTAATAAACTCATGCGAAAGCTTACTTATCTATTATTTGCTTTTCTGTCCTAACTAGTATTCAGAAATTGACATTATTTTTACTATAAAGCTTTTAAAAACGCCTATATACTTGAATGATAACCAACAGCATATTCACGTAATCAATGTTGGCAACCCTCCTGTTTGAAACTACGCTACAGAAAAAAAAAGAAAAGAAAAGAATTATATCGTCAGCAAATATGCTCATACTGTGTTGTGCATTTAATAACTGTTACAAATAATTTATTTTCATCACATCTAACATTAAAATACATCCAAGAAATAAAAGTATCATTGGCACATTTGGGTGGCAACACTGGTCGCAACCGCAGCAAAAGTTTCAACAAAACCGATATCAAAAATGCTGCGGCTGGAACCCTGAGAACCCTGTTCATTTCACACGTCGCTACTTTTAAGCTGCGCTCAGCATGAAAAGTAGCGGGCAGCAGGTTCGGCAGCCGCTACTTTTCGGGTTGCACCGTTGTTCACACGTCGCAGTACAAGAGTTGCGCAGTTTTTTGTACTGCATCGCTGCAAAAGTAGCGACTGTGACCGTACCTTTATTCTTTTTTTTATTATTCGGTGGCGATTTTGAAAATGATGTAATAAAATAAGTTGTAGAGAATTAAGTTTTGTCTTCAAAGAAGTAAATGGGTAATACATTAATTATACATCAATATAAATAAATAACACATAGAAAATGATTTTAGATGACACATTAATTATACATCAATGTAAATAAATTGCATATCGGTATAGGTTAATGCTCGAATACTTATCTTGTGCGAGATCGTGCGTATTTGCTTGCTTTCCGCACAAAACCAATACGCGGTAAGTGTGAAATACCACATTCAGTATTCCCAACGTAACACACATAACAATTTCCCTCTTCTTACCGCTTAAGCGCAACATTCATTTTACTGCTTTAGGCTTTTAACATATTATTTTTAGAGACGTTTAACATAGTAATAATTATAAATTGGAAACTTACCACAGCAATTTCACCTAAATTGCACTGTTAATTATTGTTTTTAAATATTTGCAAAAATTAAGTAAACTCTACAACACCACAAAAGTTACTGCATTTGTAATGCAAGTAACATTAAGGAAGCCGTGAAAAAATCAATAAGATTCCAGATGCCGATATTATTACTGCAATATGTTATATAAATAATATTGTTAAAATATTAAAATGAAAAATAAATCATTACATAACCTTACCGTTTGTTTTAAGTTCGCATTTATAGACTGGGGGGAAAAAAAGACAGACGTATATCACGGCCTGCTGGAATATAGTAAACACAGAAAACATTTTATAGCAACAATGTTGAAGATAGATATTTTAGTTTTTAAAAGTTGCCCTCATTGAACAGAAACCAAGATGGAGATTTTATTGCAATTAATTAGAAATTCGTCTTTCAGGTATGTAATAAACGATCTTCGCACAAAATAATGTACGATACACGAGCGGTATGTTTGTTTTCATGTTCTCGGAAATTAAAAAAGCTCAACTACGTTTCGCTTTTTCAATCTTTTCCTCGAACATGAAAACGTCAACATACCGCTCTTGTAACGCATATTACTATTACTTCATGGATGCTTTCGCGTTCAGCCACGACCCCACGAGTGGCGCTCAGAGCAACAATCGAAAGTCGTCAGAAAATTTAATGGTTTCCACGCTTATGTCTTATCTAAATTAATTCTTGTTTTCTTACAAATCTGCACTCCAATAAATTAATTTAGAAAGAATACAGGTATAATAAGACATTTAGTTATTTCCTCATAGCACATAGTGGTGCACGTCACTGATAGTTCGTTACTTTTAAGTAAATAAATAAAAGTTGACTTGGTTTATTTACTTACAGTACGTGTGTTGTAAGTTTTTACTTACAAGGCTTACCAACAAAATCGGTAAGGTTGTTAAACAGCACGATCGGCCAAAAAGGATTATAATATAAACTTAAACATGTTAAGAGTAGTTTCCCTGATACAGTAAGATTTTAAGTTAAAATTTTACATCAATTATTGTAATATTAGCTTAAACATTTCATTATGAGTAGTGCCTGTGAAGTAGTAACATTTTAAGTTTAGAGTTTACAGCAAAGACTATGTTTATTCTTTTGTAATACACAACGACAGTCTAATATATACAGTCACGAAGCTCAATACGTAGTAAATATGCATCCATAGATAGTTGCTAACCACTAGGATCGCTAATATCGCCTCATTATAGAGAATGCGAAATAGTATCGGCACAGTCTATTGTTCCTAGCACCCTCACAACTCAAGCTTCGTGACTGTATATACTAGACTGTGACACAACACAGCCCTACTCTTGAAAACGTTCTTCTATTTGTGTACTGTAGTTGTTGACCTTGATCCGGGAGCAGTCCTTTTTTAATCGTATAGCTCGACGCACCACTGCTCTTCAAGACATTTCGCTCATTGCACAAACTCCGTACTCACTTAATTACAAAGAATAGTTAATGGCTAAGACTCAGGCTTCTAGTCATGTACAGGGACATAATTTTATTTTTACTTGCATTTTTATTGTACCTGCATTTCTGAATGTACTTCACTCTCACCCCTTCACTAATGTCCTTGCTCCCGTCAGACACACAAACTTACGGCCGCTGTTGCATAATATAAATATGATTGCGTTTTCTATAGAAGAAAGAACCTACATTAATAATATCGTACTAAAAAATTATATTCAAGAAACGATAAATTCAATTTCAGAGAATATGCTTCAAAATGTTTTAAATAATATGCGTACTGAATTGAAGCCTGCATTGTAATGAACGGCAACCATTTTCAGCAACTTGTTTAAAAATTCAGATTAGCTTTTTTGAATTGAGGTGGCTAGAAGCAAAGGAATGCTAGTGACATTTGTAATAACATGAGTTAAGTGCATCCAGTGTAAGCAAAGTATCTAAAATTTTAGTGGCAAAGGGATATTTTAATCGCATCACACATTAAAATTTAAATAAATAAATTTCACCGATTTTACGAAAGCTTAAGTATTTAAACCCCATTTTCTCAAAAGTAACTTAAGTGCACTTACAGCCCTTTACTTATGACCCCCTCAATTTAAATGCACTCTCTATATTGTATGTTAACACCAATAATTAATATGCTAAGTAAAGTAGACCTTACATAACGAACATAGCCGCCTGAAAAGTTGAGTTTTGAAAAAAAAATGTTACTACTCTACTGTATTTTGATAAATTCCGTAAAAGTGATGATCAAACTGAAAATCTTAATATCGTATTTCCCTACAACATAAATGGATACACTACTTTTCTCTCCTCCTATACCTAGTAAAATGATTTGTTTACATATTGCACTAGTAACATCAAACTCCTGTAATGGAAGGGGGCAACAGTGTCCCCGAGTATAGCCAGATTAATGTTAAAAATGTTGGTAAAAATAAAGTGATGTCCCTGTATATAGTTTATAGTTACGGGGTATATACAGCTTTTTATAGGCCGCATAGAGAGATGCACTTCTCATTGCATGTCCAATATCCCCCGCCCCAAGGACGTCGGAGTAATTGACAACAGATCTCACTTCATTGTGCTAGTCTCAATTCGCTTGGGTCTTGTCAAATCCGATTACACGTAACCTGAAGGAAAACAGTTGATTGCGAGTGGCCAAGTGTTTTTGACAGTTCTGCGGTGTTTTATAATGGTTTTTCTTCTAGTGTAGTTCACATCAATGTCATATGCTCGCCCCGATCGATGTTTGCTGCCTGGCAGATATCACCTTCATTGAAACTCCTGATCCAGATCGTTGCAATACTTTCAGTTTAAAAAGTTTCTTCGACAGATACAGTAAAATGTCGTTATAACGAATTTGAAATTACATCCTAAAATAAATCGTTAAAACGTAATTTTTCTAAATTTACATTAATAAACATTGCCTCTAAAGAATCCACTAACTGGAATTAAGAAAAACCATATCTTTACAGTGTTATAAGAAAAATGTTTCCTGTTATTCAGGGATGTGAAAGAGTCGGCGCACTGATCACCGTGCTTTCTCGCCACATCTCTCTCCTTCACATCACTGTCATCTTCTATAATTTAATTTTCTCTTGTAGAAAGAACTGTTTTCATTGCTACTTGTTGCTAAGAACTAGGGTTGGGAAGTTACACAAAAAAAATTCTGCGCGACGCATAAAATACGCGTAAAATGCGTAATTTGTGTTATAAATTAAAAAAAATGCAATACATAAAATTTGTTTATGCTCGACCATGCCGAAATGTAGTAATTATACACCTGGTAGCAGACCTTTAGTGGACCTCATTAAAGTACACCTACTCATTAAAGGTCAGGTCTTTCAGCCAATGACGACTCAGGTTACAACTGTTCAGCCAATGACAGGTCAGCTTTGTACCGTTATAAAACCGCAAGTATCGATTATTCTCGGATATGCAATCGAAAGAGAATTAGCGAAAAGTCACGGAGGCTGGGAATCCAATACTGTCGCAGAAGGTTATGTTCTATTACTATAATAATTAGCGTTAATTGTAAATAATATTCAAATAAATTCAATTTGTCATCTCGTTTTTCAATGTCTAATTTATTTTTAATGTTATCTCTGTAGGTTCTTATGGCCTAGCAAGGTCATTGTGAACATCTGTTCCTCGGGAAAAAAAATCAATACTTTCGCGTCTGCGCACATCTCACAATATACGGGACATTGGCCAAGGTCAGATACAAAGAAAATTAATAATATCAAGTTAGAAATATGGTCGAGCATAAAAAGTCGTATGAAACTCGCCTATAATAGTAATTAAGAAGCTCGTATGAAAATTATGAAACGAGCGCAAGCGAGTTTCATAAATATCCATACTCGCTTCTTAATTACCTTCATTATAGGCTCGTTGCATAATGTAATATTAATACATTGAAACAAATTATTAATAATTGAGTTCCCAGGCTACCAACTTGCTTTTCTTGCGGTAATCCATTCTAGCTCTTCATATTAAGTCTTCATTTCTTCTTTGTTTGAAATAATAGATATATGCCGATACCACACGATATCCCCCGTGTTGCTTAGCTACTCGCCAGATTCCAGAGTCACTAATCATCAAAGATTTCCGACAGTTTCCATCATGTGCATTTTGTCATTGTTTTCTACTCTTCCAACAACATCTTTTTTTTTTTTTTTTTTTTTTGTAATACTCTCTTTAACATCTGTGGTCATATCGCGTGTTTAGAATCTGTGGGTATATAAGTAGGTCGTTTTTAATATTGTTGAGTTCCTGTTTCTATTGTGTGTTGTAGGTGGCTTGTGTTCATGTAATTGATTATAGATTTTGATTAACGTTTATGATATTGGTGACTGAGGCGGTGGCGAATCATGCCATGTAAATTTTCAATCCGGTATTTGCCTTTATGACTGAGAGAAACCATGAAAAACCCCAGTCAGATTGGTCGGTTATGAGATCTGAACACGGGACTCCAGAATGCGAGTCTCTAACACTACCGTCTGAACCAACTCGCTTGGTTATCTATTCTCACTGCATCTTTTGTTTTTATACTTTTTTTTTTTTTGCTGAACTCCTTGTACCATTGAGGTAATATATAGGGCCTAATATTTCGTGCTTAATGCCAACTTCGTTCATTTTCCTTTATTCGCTGACCGAAAAAGTAGTCCTGTTTTTATTTGGTCATTTAACGACGCTATATCAACTCCTGCGTTCTCCAGCGCCGATGGTATTGGTAATAGCCAGTTGGTATTTGGTGAGATGAGGCCGAGGATTGGCCATAGATTACCTGACATTCTCCTTACGGTTGAGAAAATCCAACAAAGTAATCAGCCCAAGCGGGAATCGAACCCATGTCCGAGCACATCTCCGGATCAGCAGGCAAACGTGCTACCGCCTGAACTATGCCGGTGGCCGTCGTCCTGTTCTCAGAAGACAATTTATTTTTCTAAGAACTGTCTGTGGACACTTCCCAGAGGTGGCGCCTTTGTTTTCTACTGCACACTTTCAGACTGTTCGTGATGATTTTGTGATCTAAGAGTGTAGACATGTTGAAAGGATGGAATATTGGAATGACTTAATGAACTTCAGTTCACAGAATATTCTCGAAGCGCTCAGTAAGAGTTATAATCAGTGAGTCCGAGCTTAGTAAGTTCTTGTATATTAGCCACCGGCGTAGCTCAGACGTCTAAGGCGTTTGTCTGCCGATCCGGAGCTGCGCTTGGGTGTGGGTTCGATTCCCGCTTTGACTAATTACCTGGTTGGATTTTTACCGAGGTGGTTGTCTAACTGTAAGGCGAATGCCAGGTAATTTACAGCGAATCCTCGGCCTCATCTCACCAAATACTATCTCGCTATCACCAATCTCATCGAGGTAAACAATAGTTGTTGATGTACCGTCGTTGAATAACCAACTAAAAATAAAAATAAATATCCTGTATTAAAAATAAAGCCCCGGGCTGTGACGTCGTGGTCGAAGGCATCCTGCCTAGGACTCGCGTTACGGAATGCGCGCTGGTTCGAGTCCTCATGAGGGAAGAAATTTTATCATCAAATTTCGGCCAGTGTATGGGACCGGTGCCCACCAGCATCGTGATGCACTTGGGGAGCTACGATAGGTAGCGAAATCCGGTTATGTAAACCAGCTATAACGGCTGGGGGGGGATCATCGTGCTAACCACACGATACCTCCATACTGGTTGGATGATTCTTCGGCATGTGGGCGTGAGGCCAGTAGCCGGATGGTCGGTCTTGGCCCTTCATGGGCTGTAGCGCCACGGATTATTAAAAACTAGCCGTACCCGTGCGCTCCGCTGCACCCGTTAGAAATAAATATAAAGTAATTACATAATTAAAATAGGACATTTGATCCAGGGAACATTCGTGTCTGTTAGAAGGATAAATCGTTTAATATGTTACTTAATTTAAATTGTATTTTAAAAATTAAAATGCGATCATTTTGATCCAGAGAGCACTCATTTGGTGCAATGACAATTCCTTTAACATGTTTCTTTTATTGTTATTACATGTAACCATAGTTTAATGAAGATTGACATATCTTTTAATTTTAATGTGTATACTTTATATTACTTGCTATACGTTTCCATTGCATTATGGACTAATAACTTAGTTTTAACCCTTGTTTTCTACGTCTTCAGTAAATGGCGCTTGGCCCACTATGGTTCTGAACCCTTCAAATAACTTAAATAGTGATACGTGATATGTAATTATATTTCTTTCTTTCGAAAATGTAAGAATTCACGATCTCCTATGTACCATTGCCATGGAAAGAATAAATGTGTTTTTTCTTTCTACTCAAAAATTTTATATTTTGCACAGGAGTTACTGCAGGAATAACAACGCTGTAATCTGAGGCGGCGGTGAAAATGTATTGTATTGTTGTTTTAAAAGTCTTGTATATCCTTAAATATCAGTTCTATCAAAATTTTGCATGGAATAAAAATGTACAGAATAGCTTATCAAGTTTTCTGTGCATAAGAAGCTATTTTAATCTTACCTGTCCTCAATTCATCAGAAGTTACTGTAATAACATTATAGCATTATGTCCATCTAGAGAAACTACACTTTCCAATGGTGAAATAATAATTAATTATACAAATCGGTTAATTAGCTTTCGATATTACTTCATACAAACACAGAAACATTATCTGTAGGCTATGTTTAATAGCTTTCGATTGTTGTTGTCCAAAGCCCCTTATAGACGAAGTCATTTGTTTTTATTTAATTGCAGCGCCTTAGATGGCGCTATTTTAATTTTAAAACTCATTTATCTCATTAAATATCAGTCCTATCAAAATTTTGCATAGAATAAAACTTATCGCAAATCACGTTTAAAAATACTTTTGTTATGTAACATTTTTCACGAAAATTAATAATAAGGGAGATATTTCGATTTGTTTAATTCAAGCCCCCTTATAACCCCCCTTTTGAATAAAATATTTTGAAAGCCATATAGCCTAAAATCTAAGTTACAACGAACTTAATTTATATTCCAATTTTCATATAAATCGGTTCAGCCATTATCGCGTGAAAAGATAACAAACATCCAGACAGACAGACAGACATACAAACAAAAATTTCAAAAAAGCGATTTTCGGTTTCAGGATGGTTAATTATACATGTTAACACCAATTATTTTTGGAAAATCGAAAATTACCAGAAAAATTTTGGCTACAGATTTATTATTAGTATAGATAAAAGCTGAAGATATATCGTACTGTATGCAGGAAGAGCTTCGCACAGCAAGTAGGCTACGACTTACTTGGTTTTATTCCTACAAAACTTGAAAATAAAAACTGCTCAAAATGTACATTTTGTGGCTCTATAATAATTAAGAACACACCAACGCAGCGAGCTGAAGCACATAGTAGAGTATGTAGCTTATTAATTTACTTCCATGAAAATAATTTATTACTCCGAGTATAAAATCGTGTAAAATATTAGTTTTTCAATGCGATGTAAATTACGTGTAATTTACAGACGTGGACAAATTATTAACAAAATTGACGATTTTTATGACAAATCTGTTTACAAAATTTGACTTTTCAATGTAGACTATAGTTGACAATTTTGCATATTTCTATCATTACAATAGATATCTATTGTAATGATAGAAATATGCAAAATTGTCAACTATAGTCTAAATTGAAAAGTCAAATTTTGTAAAGATATATAATAAAAATCTTCATATTTTGCTAATAATTTGTAAATATGCAAAAATGTCAACTGCTGTTTAAATTGAAGAGTCAAATTTTGTAAAAATATAAACAAAAATTTTCAGTTTTGCTAATAATTTGGAAATATCCAAAATGTAAACTGTAGTCCAAATTGAAGAGTCAAATTTTGTAAAAATATATAATAAAAATCTTCAGTTTTGCTAATATTTTGTAAATATGCAAAAATATCAAATGTAGTCCAAATTGAAGAGTCAAATTTTGTAAAAAAAAATATACAATACAAATCTTCAATTTTGCTAATAATTTGTAAATATAGAAAAATATCAAATGTAGTCCAAATTGAAGAGTCAAATTTTGTAAAAAAAAATATACAATACAAATCTTCAATTTTGCTAATAATTTGTAAATATACAAAAATATCAAATGTAGTCCAAATTGAAGAGTCAAATTTTGTAAAAAAAATATACAATACAAATCTTCAATTTTGCTAATAATTTGTAAATATACAAAAATATCAAATGTAGTCCAAATTGAAGAGTCAAATTTTGTAAAAAAAATATACAATACAAATCTTCAATTTTGCTAATAATTTGTAAATATACAAAAATATCAAATGTAGTCCAAATTGAAGAGTCAAATTTTGTAAAAAAAATATACAATACAAATCTTCAATTTTGCTAATAATTTGTAAATATACAAAAATATCAAATGTAGTCCAAATTAAAGAGTCAAATTTTGTAAAAAATAATATACAATACAAATCTTCTTTGTACATATACAAAAATATCAAATGTAGTCCAAATTGAAGAGTCAAATTTTGTAAAAAAAATATACAATACAAATCTTCAGTTTTGCTAATAATTTGTAAATATGCAAAAATATCAAATGTAATCCAAATTGAAGAGTCAAATTTTGTAAAAAAAAATATACAATACAAATCTTCAGTTTTGCTAATAATGTGTAAATATGCAAAAATATCAAATGTAGTCCAAATTGAAGAGTCAAATTTTGTAAAAAAAAAATATAAATACAAATCTTCAGTTTTGCTAATAATGTGTAAATATGCAAAAATATCAAATGTAGTCCAAATTGAAGAGTCAAATTTTGTAAAAAAAAAATATACAATACAAATCTTCAGTTTTGCTAATAATGTGTAAATATGCAAAAATATCAAATGTAGTCCAAATTGAAGAGTCAAATTTTGTAAAAAAAATATACAATACAAATCTTCAATTTTCCTAATAATTTCGAAATACGCAAAAATGTCAACTGTAGTCTAAGCTGAAGAATCATATTTTGTAAAAATATGTAATAAAAATGTTTAATTTTGCTAATAATTTGTCCACGTCTGTATATAAGATGCGTGTCATGTAATTTACGCGGTCATCCCTGGACGGTTATCTAGCGCCTGAATAAAATGATAATAATAATAATGCCAGCAAAATGAGTCCAGGGTCCAGTGCCGAAAGATACTGAGCTTTTGCTCTTAATGGGTTGAGGGGAAAAACAGGAAAAAACCTCAACCA
This sequence comes from Periplaneta americana, assembly GCF_040183065.1. NCBI lineage: Eukaryota > Metazoa > Arthropoda > Insecta > Blattodea > Blattidae > Periplaneta > Periplaneta americana. The sequence goes on from NC_091132.1 coordinate 12,648,667, forward strand.
GGTAACTTGTCCCAACCAAGATTTGAACCTAGGCCCGCTCGCTTCACAGTCAGGCATGTTAACTGTTACTTAACAGCGGTGGACATCTCCTTTCTTCATACCACTGTCAACTTTTTCTATTATTTCTCATGCAGAGAGAAATTTTCTTGTTGTTTTTTGTTGCTGGAAACAAAATTCAACTATATCTTGTTCTAATGGGTACTACTACCCCTCAAAATACTAGACCCTTTTTTTAGCACTCTGTATTACATTTTGTAAATATGGAGTTTGTTGGCGTACAATATACCTATTTTTAATATCTTATACTTACTTACTTATGGATTTTAAGGAATCTGGAGGTTCATTGCCGCCCACACATAAGCCCGCCATTGGTCCCTATCCTGAGCAAGATTAATCCAGTCTCTACCATCATATCCCACCTCCCTCAAATCCATTTTAATATTATCTTCCCATCTACGTCTTGGCCTCCCCAAAGGTCTTTTTCCCTCCGGCCTCCCAACTAATACTCTATATGCATTTCTGGATTCGCCCATACGTGCTACATGCCCTGCCCATCTCAAACGTCTGGAGTTTATGTTCCTAATTATGTCAGGTGAAGTATACAATGCGTGCAGCTCTGCGTTGTGTAACTTTCTCCATTCTCCTGTAACTTCATCCCTCTTAGCCCCAAATATTTTCCTAAGAACCTTATTCTCAAACACCCTTAATCTCTGTTCCTCTCTCAAAGTGAGAGTCCAAGTTTCATAACCATACAGAACAACCGGTAATATAACTGTTTTATAAATTCTAACTTTCAGATTTTTTGACAGCAGACTAGATGACAAAAGCTTCTCGACCGAATAATAACAGGCAATTCGTTAATAAAGCTATATAATCAACCAACAAACCTAATTACAATTATACTTGCCTCCTATCTATTTTTAACATTATTCATTAAAATTTCTTAGAAGTTGATAATATAATTTAACTGTGAAAGTTTTGTAATTTTAAAATCTACGTCTGATCTATAGTAGCGATAATGTCCCGTTAATATTTTCTGCGCTGTCAAGATTTAAACAGTAGCAAGCGTTGAAGTTCATATTTCTCAGAAACACCCTCACCATGATTTCAAGAAGGATTAGTTTACAACGCATCTAGCACGTGAATAATATGCTGTACAACCAATTATATTTCGCTACAGCTTTGTAGAGTTCTTGTGTGAAGTATCTCGACAGATTCTGTAAACTACTCGAATAAGCAACAATTAGCGGGAAATGCTAAACCCACTACAGATGGAGAAAGCTCATCCAATTAGCTGAACCCTTGTTAAATATCTGACAGATCTTTTGTTACTTCTAGTCCTTCACATGATCTAAGTCTGGTCTTACACTATATCTCTCCACCATTCACATCCCAACACTGTCCCATTGTATTGTCGTCTCTTCATTACATCGTCTGTAATTTAAGGGAACGTCAAAGTTGTTGTTCCGTCGGTTGTATAATTGGTTGATGAATTAGTCAGTTGATCGGCAGATCGCTTGCTTGATTAGTTAACTGATCGCCTGGTCAGTTGTTTTTTATTTTGGGTTGGTGTGCTTTTCTTTCACTTTGTTATTTAACGACGCTATATCAACTTACTTACAAATGGCTTTTAGAGAACCCGGAGGTTCATTGCCGCCCTCAGATAATCCTGCCATCGGTTCCTATCCTGAGAAAGATTAATCCAGTCCCTAGCTTCATATACCATCTCCCTCAAATTAATTTTAATATTGTCCTCCCATCTACGTCTCGGCCTCCCCAAAGATCTTTTTCCCTCCGAGTCTATATACATTTTTGGATTGGCCCATACGTGCTATATGCCCTCCCCATCGCAAACGTTTGGATTTAATGTTAAATTAAAACAAAAAATATGGTTTATTTAACGACGCTCGCAATTGCAAAGGTTATATCAGCGTTGCCGATGTGAAGGAATTTTGTCCCGCAGGAGTTCTTTTACATGTCAGTAAATCTACTGACATGAGCCTGTCGCATTTAAGTACACTTAAATGTCATCGACCTGGGCCTGGATCGAACCCGCAACATCGAGCATAGAAGGCCAGCGCTATACCGACTACGCTACCGAGGCCGATGGATTTAATGTTCCTAATTATGTCAGGTGATTAGGAACATTAAATCCAGATGTTCGAGATGGGCAGCGCATGTAGAACGTATGGGCGAATCAAGAAATACATATACAGTGTTAGTTGGGAGGCCGGAGGGAAAAAGACCTTTGGGGAGGCCGAGACGTAGATGGGAAGATACTATTAAAATGGATTTGAGGGAGTGGGATATTATGGTAGAGACTGGATTAATCTTGCTCAGGATAGTCCACTGGCGGGCTTATGTGAGGGCGGCAACGAACCTCCGGGTTCCTTAAAAGCCAGTAAGTAAGTACCGTAAGTAATTATGTCAGGTGAAGAATAAAATGGGTACAGTTCTACGTTGTGTAACTTTCTCCATTCTCTTGTAACTTCATCCCTCTAAAGACCCGCTCCCATTTAATGGAATCAGACTGAATCGAAATGAAACGTCTGTCAGCGCCCACATATAATGGAATCGAACCGAAGCGTGTAGAGATTAAAACGGATTTTAGCACAGTTATGTGAACACGCGGAAAGAGAAGAAATAAATATCCAAAATAAGAAAAGGAAATACTGGATGCATAGATTTTTTTTTTTTTAATTTTATTGGGTTATTTTACGACGCTGTATCAACATCTAGGTTATTTAGCGTCTGAATGATATGAAGGTGATAATGCCTGTGAAATGAGTCCGGGGTCCAGCACCGAAAGTTACCCAGCATTTGCTCATATTGGGTTGAGGGAAAACCCCGGAAAAAACCTCAACCAGGTAACTTGCCCCCACCGGGATTCGAACCCGGGCCACCTGGTTTCGCAGCCAGACGCGCTGACCGTTACTCCACAGGTGTGGACTTGATGCATAGAGAATGTTGATTTTATTTGACTATATTCTGAGAGATAAGCAAAATTTCGTTCTTCAACGCTGCTTTGGATTTTAATCTTTACCCGATGTTTCCGTTAATTTACTTCTTTATTTTCCTTAACCTCTGTTCCTCTCTCAAAATGAGAGTCCAACAGCCAGATAATCACCTCAAACGGGAATCGAACCCATTCCCAAGCGCAACATCCAGATCAGCAGGAAAACGCGCCACCTCGTGAGCTACGCCGGTGGCTGTTGATCGATTGTTAGTCTAGTGTTCGTTTTTAACTTGAAACGTTCAAGAAGAACCCTATACGAATAAAATTGTCCCATTTTCTTGTAATACAGTGGCGTCATTCGTGGGATTTGGAAACAGAAGAGTAAGCGGTTTTGCAGCTGTCGTCTCTCCCCAGTCTTTATTGAGAAGTGGCATATGACCCATATTTTTGGTCGCCTCAACCATCATGCTGCAGGTATCGACGGTATCCAAGGAATAGTATTGCAGCATCCCCCTACATCAGGGGCTCTCAACCTTTTGAAGGCTATAAGCACCGCCCACATGTGATATTAAGGCTGGTTCACAATAAACCGCGAACGGAATCGACGAGAACGAGAATGGTAATATTGTTAAAATAATAGTAATATGCGTTACAAGAACGGTATGTTGACGTTTTCATGGTCGAGGAAAAGATTGAAAAAGCGAAACGTAGTTGAGCTTTTTTAATTTCCGAGAACATGAAAACAAACATACCGCTCGTGTATCGTACATTATTTTGTGCGAAGATCGTTTATTACATACCTGAAAGACGAATTTCTAATTAGTTGCAATGAAATCTCCATCTTGGTTTCTGTTTAATGACGGCAACTTCGGAAAACCAAAATATCTTTCTTCAACATTGTTGCTATAAAATGTTTTCTGTGTTTACTATACTCCAGCAGGCCGTGATATACGTCTGTCTTTTTTTTCCCCCAGTCTATAAATGCGAACTTAAAACAAACGGTAAGGTTATGTAATGATTTATTTTTCATTTTAATATTTTAACAATATTATTTATATAACATATTGCAGTAATAACATCGGCATCTGGAATCTTGTTGATTTTTTCACGGCTTCCTTAATGTTACTTGTATCAGGAATGCAATAAGTTTCGTGGAGTAGTAGACTTTACTTAATTTTTGCAAATATTTAAAAACAATAATTAACATTGCAAGTTAGGTGAAATTGCAGTGGTAAGTTTCCAATTTATAATTATTACTATGTTAAACGTCTCTAAAAATAATATGTTAAAAGCCTAAAGCAGTAAAATGAATGTCGCGCTTAAGCGGTAAGAAGAGGGAAATTGTTATGTGTGTTAGGTTGGGAATACTGAATGTAGTATTTCACACTTACCGCGTATTGGTTCTGTGCGGAAAACAAGCAAATACGCACGATCTCGCACAAATGTATTTAAATGTGAGCATTCACAATTAAATTTCACGTTCCCGTTCCCGGGCTCCGTTAAGCTTCTTGTTGATTGTGAATGCTCACATTTAAATACTTTTATTTTAACAATATTTCCGTTCTCGTTCTCGTCGTTTCCGTTCGCGGTTTACTGTGAACCAGCCTTTAATGAGCGAGCACAATAAAATCGAATAGGTTGAATATAACTAATAGGAATAAATAAATACATAAACAAAATGTTAAACACTCGCCACAGTAATGATATCATTGAATTTGAATGTCACTCAGAATGTTAGTTGCAAAAGACGTTGTCTTGGTCTCCAGCGCGCCTTATCTACCTTCCTGCCAGTTGTTTCTTAAGGTAGTTACGAACATTTGCTACAATGCAATAACGCAAAAATAACAAAAGACTGACAAGCCCGAACGAACGAAACCCATATTAACAGCTTTTATTCGCTTCTGCTGCCATCTGTAAGTAGTTTTTGCCGGCAATTAGACATACCGCGATATTCAAAACAGGAATTCTTTGAGTCGTCCTTTCCTATGACGTTAGTACAGGGACATCATTTTATTTTTACTTGCATTTTTATTGTACCTGCATTTCTGAATGTACTTCACTCTCACCCCTTCACTAATGTCCTTGCTCCCGTCAGACACACTAACTTAAGGCCGCTGTTGCATTCGAAGTCTTCAAGCAGTGAAGTAAACACTGCAGTGTATAGTGTGTTTCATAAATATGGTTGCGTTTTCTATAGAAGAAAGAACCTATATTAATAATATCGTACTAAAAAATTATATTCTAGAAACGATAAATTCAATTTCAGAGAATATGCTTCAAAATGTTTTTAATAATATACGTACTGAATTGAAGCCTGCATTGTAATGAACGGCAACCATTTTCAGCAACTTGTTTAAAAATTGAGATTAGCTTTTTTTGAATTGAGGAGGCTAGAAGCAAAGGAATGCTAGTGACATTTGTAATAACATGAGTTAAGTGCATCCAGTGTAAGCAAAAGTATCTAAAATTTTAGTGGCAAAGGGATATTTTAATCGCATCACACATTAAAATTTAAATAAAAAATTTCACCGATTTTACGAAAGCTTAAGTATTTAAACCCCATTTTCTCAAAAGTAACTTAAGTGCACTTACAGCCCTTTACTTATGACCCCCTTAATTTAAATGCACTCTCTATATTGTATGATAACATCAATAATTAATATGCTAAATAAAGTAGACATTACATAACGAACATAGCCGCCTGAAAAGTTGAGTTTTTGAAAAAAAAATGTTACTACTCTACTGTATTTTGATAGATTCCGTAAAAGTGATGATGAAACTGAAAATCGTAATATCGTATTTCCCTACAACATAAATGGATGTACTACTTTTCTCTCCTCCTATACCCAGTAAATTGATTTGTTTACATATTGCACTAGTAACACCAAACTCCTGTAATGGAAGGGGGCAACAGTGTTTCCGAGTATAGCCAGGTTAATGTTAAAAATGTTGGTAAAAATAAAGTGATGTCCCTGTATAAAGTTCGTAATGTACACCGTTATGAAAGTACACTCGTTTGTAATCACGGAAGGTGTCTATGGGCATACTGTACATTACACTGCAGTGGTCTATCCCAGGGATGTCGAACAGCGCTCTCGAGCTGTGAACTGCAGAGCCTTCACTCCTCCCTTACCGTGCAACGGTTGAACAAAGGTAGCAGGCAGCCCGGCCGAATGATCGTAAACAAAAGCGAAATTGCGGCTGCTGGTACTTTGATTACTTCTATACATCTTACCAATTGATTAGGAACTCAGTTCAGATTTGCACTTGATGAACTCTGATAAACAAAGAATGTAGCCTACACGAGGATGAATTGTGATAATAATAATAATAATAATAATAATTTATTTATCTATCTATGTATCTATCTATCTATGTATGTATCTATCTATCTATCTATGTATGTATGTATCTATCTATGTATCTATGTATCTATCTATCTATGTATCTATGTATCTATCTATCTATGTATCTATGTATCTATCTATGTATCTATGTATCTATGTATCTATGTATCTATCTATGTATCTATCTATCTATCTATCTATCTATGTATCTATGTATCTATCTATCTATCTATGTATCTATCTATCTATCTATCTATCTATCTATCTATCTATTTATGTATCTATCTATCTATGTATGTATCTATGTATCTATCTATCTATCTATCTATCTATCTATCTATCTATCTATCTATCTATCTATCTATCTATCTATCTATCTATCTATCTATCTATCTATCTATCTATCTATGTATCTATGTATCTATCTATCTATGTATCTATCTATCTATGTATCTATGTATCTATCTATCTATCTATCTATCTATCTATCTATCTATCTATCTATCTATCTATCTATCTATCTATCTATCTATCTATCTATCTATCTATCTATCTATCTATCTATCTATCTATCTATCTATCTATCTATCTATCTATGTATCTATGTATCTATCTATCTATCTATCTATCTATCTATCTATCTATCTATCTATCTATCTATCTATCTATCTATCTACCTATCTATCTACCTATCTATCTATCTATCTATCTATCTATCTATCTATCTATCTATGTATCTATGTATCTATCTATCTATGTATCTATCTATCTATGTATCTATGTATCTATGTATCTATCTATCTATGTATCTATCTATCTATCTATCTATCTATCTATCTATCTATCTATCTATCTATCTATCTACCTATCTATCTATCTATCTATCTATCTATCTATCTATCTATCTATCTATCTATCTATCTATCTATCTATCTATCTATCTATCTATCTATGTATCTATCTATCTATGTATCTATGTATCTATCTATCTATGTATCTATCTATCTATGTATCTATGTATCTATGTATCTATCTATCTATCTATCTATCTATCTATCTATCTATCTATCTATCTATCTATCTATCTATCTATCTATCTATCTATCTATCTATCTATCTATCTACCTACCTACCTACCTACCTACCTACCTATCTATCTATCTATCTATTTAGGATATTAACCTGCGAAACAACAGCACAAGGCCAATTACAGTTTAGCACAAGATACAAAACAAAACAAAACAATAAATGATGATGAGAATGAATGATAGAAAATGGCAGTGAGATGAAATAGAATCAATATAACAGTCTATAAGTAATATTGTAAAGATATGCAATTGACAAGAATAGTATGATACATATCTTAACATATGGCATAAATTAATAAAACTGACATAAAAATTCAAAAGATATACTACACATTAAATGGATCCAAGTTCATTCCATACAAATTAGCATATTTAATACATCTGCAGACCGGAGAGAGAGATTTAGAATTTCTATTATAAAACATTTTATGAAATCTTAAACCTTTAGCAGGAATACGAAGACTGATATTGCTTATGAAAGATCCACAATCAATATCACCCTTAATGACTTTACAAAAAAATAAATAATCAAGATCCTGACGTCTGGTAAACAAACTACCGCAATTGAAATATTTGCAATTAATCTCATAGTTATAATCGGAATTTGGTAAAAATCTATAAGAACACAAGGAAATATCAGGATAATAATAATAATAATAATAATAATAATAATAATAATAATAATAATAATAATAGAGTTTTATCTACTGGGTCATTCCATGAATATTGTTCGTTAGTGACGGAAATAAATCATAATAATAATGTTGTTAATATCATGTTTTAAATATCAATTTTGTGTGTTTGTGTTGTAGCAGAGCAACTTCAAGTTCAGAAACGTAAACTGTTTTGATGTATAAAATTAATTACTTTTAGCGTGACCTGAAATTTCTTCATAGATTTTGTTACAGATTCAAAAATATCTCCTCCTCGAGTTCGATCCTTTAGTGAAATGACATCTACAAGATCCCCATGAACATTGAAATCTGAATCGACACTCCTTATGAATATACTACAGTTAGCTGCGCCGTATCTTTCCGGTCGGTACTTTCATCAACAGCTATAGTGAGTGACAAGTGAAGGATTTTATTCTTGCTATCAGTTGTTCCTCCAAGTTATCCCCCAATTATGATACGCGCTCTGCAACAATATTACGAGACAAACAAATAGATTTAAAATCATTCACGTATTCCGGACATATCCCTTTTGCAACAGCTATGAGACAGGCTTTCACAAATTCTCCGTCAGTAAATAGCTTTGAAGCCGTTGCAATAATTTCACAAATTTTGTAGCTAGCACGAACCAAGCTTATTCTACTAACACTCGATGATGATAGAAGGTTTTCAGAATTCAATCTTGATTTTAATTCTTCTACAGCCTTTTCACGAGTGAAACCGGATAACTTTTCTGGTCCATAAGCTTCAGCATGACGTGTAGAATTAAAATGCCTTTTAATATTATGATGGCTAATATATCCAAGTTCTTTTCTACATATTAAGCAATGTGCCTTTCCTCCTTTAAGATAAATAAATATTTATCTGTCCACTCACTATTGAATCGTCGTTCCATATCCATACCAGCCGCCAGAGTTGATAAACACACTGCGTACAGAACACTGCTACAGCGAGCTGACTGACTGTCGTTTCAGCTCAGCTACGGTAGGAAACAGTATTAATCGTTTCACAGTTTGAGAGCGCTGTTCGACATCCCTGGTCTAGACAATTCCTCAGTCAATGAATTACATTTTGACTCCATTTAATATTTTAAAAAGTCAAGTCTAATATTAAGGACTAGCCGTACCCATGCGCTCCGCTGCACCTGTTAGAAATAAATATAAAGTAATTACATAATTAAAATAGGACGTTTGACCCAGGGAACAACTTTTACAACAGCGCAAGATAATCTGCTTCGCTCATTACCCAATTTTTTTTTTTGCATTGCATTTATTGCATATATATTTTATGTATTTTAACACGATTCAATTGCGCATAGTTAAAATTTGAATTATAAAATAATGGATTGCTAAGCTAACGTACTATTACTGCTTACTAAATCAATACACTCTCGTTGTTCGTTAATTCTCTGAGATTAAAATATGAGTGTACATAAATATTATTTTAAGAAATACAGAAAACGAATGTACAAAATAGCCTATCAAATTTTCTGTGCATAAGAAGCTATTTTAATCTTACCTGTCCTCGATTTACTCAGACGTTACTGTAATAACATTATAGCATTATGTCCATCTAGAGAAACTACACTTTCCAATGGTGAAATAATAATTAATTATACAAATCGGTTAATTTAGCTTCTGATATTAGCCTACTTCATACAAACACAGAAACATTCTCTGTAGGCTATGTTTAATAGCTTTCGATTGTTGATGTCCAAGGCCCCTGTTTCGATTGTTGTTGTCCAAAGCCCCTTATAGACGAAGTCATTTGTTCTTAATTCATTGCACCGTCTTAGATGGCGTTATTTTAATTTTAAAACTCATTTATCTCATTAAATATCAGTCCTATCAAAATTTTGTAAAGAAAAAAACGTATCGGAAATCATTTTTAAAGAAACTTTTGTTATGTAACATTTTTCACAAAAATCAATAATAAGCGAGATATTTCGATTTATTTAATTCAGGCCCCCTTATAACCCCCCTTTTAAATAAAGTATTTTGAATGCCATATAGCCTAAAATCTAAGTTACAACGAACTTAATTTATATTCCAATTTTCATATAAATCGGTTCAGCCATTATCGCGTGAAAAGGTAACAAACATACAGACAGACATACAAACAAAAATTTCAAAAATGCGATTTTCGGTTTCAGGGTGGTTAATTATATATGTTAGGACCAATTATTTTTGGAAAATCGAAAATTACCAGAAAAATTTCGGCTACAGATTTATTATCAGTGTAGATTACTATACAGAAGAGCGTAGTCCTGACGGAAAGTTGTAACTGTTTCACTGCCATTTCATATTCTTACTGAAAAAGCATTGGTTTCTTACTCAAGCAGTTATAAATTTGTTTCTTTTGTAGCCAAATAATCTAATCATCGAAGTGTAGTAATTTTTGAATTGCGTTGTTGTTTTATAAAGGCTCTGTCTTCACTCGAGGTTGTGGCACGATTCCAGAAGGCCGTGAATCTCCCCGTTATGGGCTCTTTGTTTCGTCATGTCGTGATATGAAGTCGCGAATTCCCCAGTGTTCAATCAGTCAAGCAGTAAAACGCAGCAACTGAAGCGTAAGTTATTAACGAGCTGGTTCACAAGACGATCTGCGCATGACTGAACTTATCGTATTGCCTATGGTTTCGCGAGATGTATTAACATCACCGAAACAATTTTGCAAAATTTATCATCTGCTATGCGGTGCAAAATAACTTTAGGATCTTACGTTGTGACAATTTCAGATATATGCAACATTGATATCTTCTTCTTTTTCTGCTTCTCCTCCTCCTAGAGCGTAACCATTGTCAGTGATCTAATATTTTGATATTTATGTGCTGGACAACAGCCATTGGCCAATAAAAATCCAGCACAGTGATACAATTAATACATTAAAATGAACAACTATGGTACAAATTAAAGAATGGAGCGTGTAAAATGGACAAACAGAATAAGAAATAAAGCTCTATTGGAAAGAGTGGGTGAAGAAAGAATGATGCTGAAACTGATCAGAAAGAGAAAAAGGAATCGGTTGGGTTACTGACTGAGAAGAAGCTGCTTATTGAAGGATGCACTGGAAGGAATGGTAAACGGGAAAACAGTTCGGAGCAGAAGATATCAGATGATAGACGACATTAAGATATATGGATCATAATATGCGGAGACTAAGAGAAAGTCTGAAAATAGGAAAGATTGGAGAATGCTGGGTTTGCAGTGAAATACCAGCCCTTGGAAAAACACTATGCATGTATTATTATTATTATTATTATTATTATTATTATTATTATTATTATTATTATTATTATTATTATTATTATATACAGAAAATACCATTTTCATAAGAGAGATATGAGAACGTAGACTAGCCTACAGATAAAAAAAATATTTCGTCGAATGTCTCGAAATCTACTTCATAGCACCACAATACCTTGTCTTTAGTCTTAGTGTGATGATGAATTAGGAGGATGACAATATGGAAGAGACAGGTGAGAATAAAGTACGTTGTATAATATAGGTAGTGACGTGGATAATTGCGATGTTACTATGGTAACGGCGCGGCTGTTTAAATTGAAAGTCGCATGAATATAGCCTAACACATCGTTTAATTAGATTTGAGGAACAATAGAGCTGCTTCCTTGTGGACATTATTCCTTCAGCTTTGTATAGTGATCGGTCGGTTAGTTTGACGTTTGAGAGACTGTGATTTGTATCACACTAGTCTCTTCACCAGGACTGTCCAACACGTAGGTCATCGATCCTGATATTTGTGTCGTGTATCGTACACTTAAAGAAGAATAAAAATCAAGATTATAGGTAACATATTAAACTTAAGTTACTTTGTGTTTTTCATGTATTATTTTCTGTATTTCCATAGTTACCATTTTATTGAATTGAAACACTAATGATTTTATTAGTACTACTAGGCCTACAAGAATTCTATGACGTTTCAAACCACGATCCTATCAGGATATATCTGGCCAAACGCTATTATGAAAGAAATAGGAGCCTATCTAAAAGTCTGAGAATATTAGAGCACCTAACAATCACTACGTTTCCATGGAGTATTCAAATCGATTTGGATATATTACCGTACTGAGTACGGTCCCCCCCCCCCATCCCTATTTTCATGTAATTTTTGGTACGTATTGAAAACAATTTGAATACAGAAGTGAAGATATGGTGGGTAACTTGTCATCGACATGTTAGCACTCTGTAGAAGTTTATTACGTACAATATACTTAACTTTATTTCAATCGGTAGTTACGTATGGGATTATAGGATGGGATAGCTTATTTAAATCCAATTTTAATCCACTTTATTTATTACAGAAGAAAATAATTAAAATAGTATGTCTTCATATACCTATTGATTTCCCATCTCAAAAACTGCTTTTAGACTTTAATGTTCTTAACATAAGACAAATTTATTATAGTGTATTAATAAAATTCATACATAATAATCGAAATAATTTTGAATTCTATTATCACAGTTATGAAACAAAAAGTATGAATTCTTTAAGATTGTTTGAATCAAAATGCAACACTGCTACAGTATTTAATCATAGTAGTAATTTAGGCCCAAGAATATATAACAAATTTATATTTAAATATCCTAATCTTGTCAATTCTAATAATTCTAGTATTACATTTAAAAAGTTATGTATTGATTTTATATAAATTGAAAAATTGTAAATTTAAATTTATATATTCTTATTGCATAGTAGACATAAGACAATTGTATTATAAACTTCTTAATTTAAATTCAGTAATCCGCTCCTGAGTACGAGTTCTACTCATTCAGGGGCGAGCTAAAGTTTTTCTGTATATATTATATTTTGTTACAATTATTAGCAAAATAAATAAATAAATAACTCGACTTTTCAACATACAAAATTGCGCTCGCTCTTGGTAAAACAGATGACGCACCAAACAAATGACGATCGTTCACACATCACATTAATTTCATAATTAACTGTAAATGTCACTAAAACATGTATTTTTTTCGATGTCGCGTAGTTCCTACACATGGGTTTTTTACGAAAAATAATCCTCATTGTGAGATCTAGCGATTCCCAGAGTTTGTTGCAGAGATCTTGAATCACCCTGCATATCAGGCAAAACCTTATCACAGGTCATTTTGTATAGTTTTGGTTCATATATTCCTGCTATATCTTAATCCGTCTGTTGTAAAGTATTTAAGATATGAATCACAATTTTTATACATGATGTACCTATCTGGTGTGGAACAACATCTGCGGTCCACCAGTTCATTTGACTTCACACTAATTTTGGACTGTACAACCCTGTTGTACGCACATGCAGAGCCAGTTTTGTTCTATTGCTGGCAGTAATCAAGCTCTTGTAACAGCGTGACGTGTTACAAAGACGAACCGCTGATTGAATGTGTTGTCCATTGTTGCTAAGAAGGTGCAATTTGATGCAAATGTGCTGTTGTTGATTAGAGCTGAAGAGAATAAAGCTACGAAAACTTATTGAGCATTTCATGTAATAGTTGTGTTTGTGTATTAAATTATTTTAAAATGGTGTATATCCTTCAAGAGAGAACATAAATCATTCTTATTGATTAAATTGAGGAAATTACAAAAAATAAGCTGTGTTTTTATCCTACAATCAACAGATAATAACAAAAAAACACGTTGCTAGGCGACGATAGAAAACAAAAGAGCGAAAACAAATGAATGAGGTGTATAAACAATTGAATGCTCTTTCATATTTCAGTATACAAATATAGGGATGCCATTTGGAATTTCAAAGTGGAGGAAGCTGGGGTGGGGGGGGGGGATGAAATCTAAAATGCAATTATTAAGCCTGGTTTCAGACTTCCCCCTCAATATCTAAATTGATGTGTTTTTTCTTTGTTTAAATTGAATTAAATTTAAATAATTAGTTATTTAGACTGGGAGTTTTGAAATTAAAGCCCTGTACAGTACAGGGACATAATTTTATTTTTACTTCAATTTTTATTGTACCTGAGTTTTTTTAATGTACTTCACTCCCATCCCTTCTACTAGTAAACTTCCAATCGTCCTCCATACAGAACCAAGGCCGCGTATGGTGTCAAAGTCGCCTTACGGTCTTAGTAAACAGTATAGTACTTTCCAGAAATATGTTCGCGTTTTCCAATGATGAAAGAGCTTTCAATATTTAATCTATTTTCGCACAGATACTGTCGTCCGTTTGCCTACGTCGCTTCCCGGTTTCCCTCACTCGCTTCTGCTCGTCCCCCTGTAAAGGCTAGTGGCTGGGCTCTCTTAGCTCTTTTCTGAAAACATTCATTTCTGTTAGGAAATGGACGTCTATGTAATATTATACAACTATTTAAAATAACTTAAATAAAAGGGCCTCGTTAAGTACGATCTTGCGACAAAACTGCGTGGACGGACGGTAGATAGCATGTCTGAGTAATTTTATCTTTTCGGATCGGGCAAAAGTGAAGACTGAATTTACAGTACGTAAGGTACTCTTTTATAGAGTAGGTACAGAATTATTTCAACATGAGTTACTGGTACGAAGGACGAAACTGACAATTGTAATTAGGTGCAATAGTCTATAGTGCGATAATATGCACAAAAGAACTGAAGCCTGTATCGAAATGAACGGCCACCATTTTAAAAAATGTGTTTAAATATCCATATTATGATTATTTTTTAATTTAACTTCATTCTCTAAATTGTACGCTAATGTACTGTAAACAGTATAATATACACTGCGAATGAATAGCTCAGCTCGTGAGTAAAAACACTTATTGTTAACTAGCCGTACCCGTGCGCTCCGCTGCACCCGTTAGAAATAAATTTAAAGTAATTACATAATTAAAATAGAACGTTTGATCCAGGGAACATTCGTGTTTGATAGAAGGATAAATCGTTTAATATGTTACTTAATTTAAACTGCATTTAAATAATTAAAATGCGATCATTTCGGTCCAGAGACCACTCATTTGGTGCAATGACAATTCCTTTAATATGTTTCTTAATTGTTATTACATGCAACCATAGTTTAATGAACATTGACATCATTTAGATTTAATGTCTATACTTTATTTTACTTGCTATATGTTTCCATTGAATTATGGTAATAACTTAATTTTAACCCTTCTTTTCTACGTATTCAGTAAATGGCGTTTGGCCCACTATGGTTCTGAACCCTTCAAATAACTTAAATTATATTATATAATATTACATATTATATTATATTATATTATATTATATTATATTATATCATATCAGAAGTTACTGTAATAACATTATAGCATTATGTCCATCTAGAGAAACTACACTGTCCAATAGTGAATTAATAATTAATTATACAAATCAGTTAATTTAGCTTCCGATATTACTTCATACAAACACAGAAACATTCTCTGTAGGCTATCTTTCATAATTTTCGATTGTTGCTGTCCAAGGCCCCTTATAGACGAAGTCATTCGTTTTTTATTTCATTATACGGCCTTAGATGG
Source organism: Periplaneta americana (assembly GCF_040183065.1). Taxonomy (NCBI): domain Eukaryota; kingdom Metazoa; phylum Arthropoda; class Insecta; order Blattodea; family Blattidae; genus Periplaneta; species Periplaneta americana. Next base: position 12,664,201 of record NC_091132.1, read on the forward strand.
CAGTTATTTTAATTTTAAAACTCATTTATCTCATTAAATATCAGTCCTATCAAAATTTTTAAGGAATAAAACTTATCGCAAATTATTTTTAAAGAAACTTTTGTTATGTAACATTTTTCACAAAAATCAATAATAAGCGAGATATTTCGATTTATTTAATTCAGGCCCCCTTATAACCCCCTTTTAAGTAATGTATTTTGAATGCCATATAGCCTAAAATCTAAGTTACAACGAACTTAATTTATATTCCAATTTTCATCGAAATCCGTTCAGCCATTATCGCGTGAAAAGGTAACAAACATACAGACAGACAGAAAGACAGATATACAAACAAAAATTTCAAAAAAGCGATTTTCGGTTTCAGGGTGGTTAATTATATATGTTAGGACCAATTATTTTAGGAAAATCCAAAATTACCAGAAAAATTTCGGCTACAGATGTATTATTAGTATAGATACTGTACTGTATTTTGATTAAAAAAACCTAATGAAAATTATCAAACTCAAAATCGCGATATTTCCTAGTTTACGTAAATGGATGAAATACTTTTCTTCCCTCCTATACCTATTAAAGTGAATTGTTTGTATTTTACGCCAGTATCATCGAACTCCAATCATGGAAGTGGGTAGCAGTCGGTGTTTCCGGTTCTCAGCCGTTAATTCAAAGGTATAGACAGGTTAATATTAGAAATGTTAGTAAAAATAAAATGATGTCCCTGTAGTAAGATGTTTTCACATCAAGAACTCATAAATTTAATCTGGTTACCACGAGAATTAAAATGACTGCAAACCACTGAGTTTAGATGGAATGGTGGCTATGGAAACGGGAGTACCTGAGTTCCATTGTCGTCGTTTTTTTCCCCGCAGTGTCTGCAAAAGCTGCGTGTTGATAGGAAAGCCCGGAAAGAGTCCCGTAGTTAAAGTTGTGCACTGCAGACCGCAGCACTGATTGCGCCTCGCCACACGCCCGCCACAACGGCATTAGCGTCCGTGACGAGCGGGTTGCCTGTCCGCTCAAGCTGCTGCGCTCAATTTGCAGGTCATCCTGCCAGCTACATTTCCCTTCAACTGTCCATTTTTACGGTCGATGTCCAACAACTTCAGAAATTCAAGCAACTAACTACAATTTGACACTCTTGTACGTCGTCTCTCTTTGAGGTACAGTATCAACCCCTTCGTATACAGTTCGTCGCTTTTGATATTCATACACTTGGATTTTATGAATACAGCAGTAAGATTTTCATACCAAAATTACTCTAATTGAATCATTTCTTTAACATAAAGTTTCCAGATAGAATTATTCACATAATACTTAAAATCAAATAAAATCAACAATTATTTAACATACGATGAAAGAGTAATAGAACGGAGAAAAATTCTCTCCGGCGCCGGGATTTGAACCCGGGTTTTCAGCTCTACGTGCTGATGCTTTATCCACTAAGCCACACCGGATACCCACCCCGGCGTCAGACAGAATCGTCTCAGTTTAAGCTCCAACTCTTGGGTTCCCTCTAGTGGCCGCCCTCTGCACTACGTCATAGATGTCTATGAACGTAGGACTGAAGTCCACACATGTGCTGAGGTGCACTCGTTATGAGTGACTAGTTGGCCGGGATCCGACGGAATAAGCGCCGTCTTAAATCACGAAGTGATTTACGCATATCATATATATTATTTATTTTTTTATTGTTTATTTTTTTATTATTTTAATGTACCGAAGTACATATATATATATATATATATATATATATATATATATATATATATAATTATTTAACATCTTGATTACACAACTTTTAACTTTTAACACTGTATCACTTCGGAATATGTATGATAAAACTTTCTTGTGTTAAATTTTAACGTACCTTGTTTACATGTTTCGACCTATTTATGGGTCATCTTCAGAACTGGTCGTTGTTGGTCTTGGCGCCTCTTGTTTTCTGTGTGGGTGCGTTCGTAGTGTAGAGTCAAAGAGTGTATGTGTTTTGAAATTGAGTTGTGTGTTGAGAATATCGTTGGGGTGTGTTTTCGTGTGTCTATATATTTCATATTGTTCTAGTGTGTTGAGGTTCTGGCTTTTTGGTTGGATGTGCAGTATTTCCATGTCTGTGTTGATGTCTCTGTAGGTGTGGTTGGCATTTGTGATGTGTTCTGCATATGTGGAGGTGTTTTGTAAATTTGTTATGGCTGTGATGTGTTCGTTGTAACGTGTTTGAAATGATCTGTAACACCTGCAACAAAATCTACATAGGACAGACAGGCAGGTCATTTCAAACACGTTACAAAGAACACATCACAGCCATAACAAAATTACAAAACACCTCCACATATGCAGAACACATCACAAATGCCAACCACACCTACAGAGACATCAACACAGACATGGAAATACTGCACATCCAACCAAAAAGCCAGAAACTCAACACACTAGAACAATATGAAATATACAGACACACGAAAACACACCCCAACGATATTCTCAACACACAACTCAATTTCAAAACACATGTCCACACCTGTGGAGTAACGGTCAGCGCGTCTGGCCGCGAAACCAGGTGGCCCGGGTTCTAATCCCGGTCGGGGCAAGTTACCTGGTTGAGGTTTTTTCCGGGGTTTTCCCTCAACTCAATACGAGCAAATGCTTGGTAACTTTTGGTGCTGGACCCCGGACTCATTTCACCGGCATTATCACCTTCATTTCATTCAGACGCTAAATAACCTAGATGTTGATACAGCGTCGTAAAATAACCCAATAAAATAAAATAAAAAAATCAAAACACATACACTCTTTGACTCTACACTACGAATGCACCCTCACAGGAAACAAGGGGCGCCAAGATCAACAACGACCAGTTCTGAAGATGACCCATAAATAGGTCGAAACATGTAAACAAGGTACGTTAAAATTTAACACAAGAAAGTCTTATCATACATATTCCGAAATTATTTAACGTGTAAAATACAGAGTGGAAGTGAAATGACCTTGCAGATTGAAACGGACGCTAGGGTGAAATTAAAGTAATAGAAAATCTACATTACGTTTCGTGATTACATCCACGGTTATTATTAAATAAAATAAAATAAAAGAAAAAGCAATATTTTAACAAGAATTTAGGGAAACGGGACACCATTTAAAAAAAACGGGACATTTGGCGTCCCGAGCATACTCTTCTCGGGAAAGGGGACAAGAGGCTGAAAAAAAGGGACAATCCTGTTAAAAACGGGACGTCTGTTCACCCTATTTTAAGGTTATCTCTGTATTTTTGGAACTCATGTCGTACACGTCATAATGATTGGAAACATGATGAATCAAAGTTTCATCAGATATCTATGAGAAATTTCTAAATACAGTGGAAGCTCTTAAGTTCGACAGAAATCAAGTTCGACATCCTATAGTTCGACTGCTGACATAGGAGAATTAGACACGCCCCTATACAGGCACTAAGAAATGGGTTTCCCATTTGAATGGGAATTGGTCTTGTGTCTTGTAGTGATACTTTTGTTAAAGAAAAACAGAATATTTTATTGATTAGGACATCCATATTGATCACTGATTTTAAATTAATGAACTCTTCTTTTTCTATTTGAGAATTGTGCCGTTTGTGAGACGGAACTGTCGAAACCCACTGTGGTACTAGAAGCGCATACACAAGTCTCGGGGCGGGCAGGAAATGCAAGTACAGTACTGTATTCGTTGATGGATAACCAATAAGAATTTGTATTAATTTCACCTGGCACACCCACTACCCTTACTGGACTGAACTTTTCAATTCTGTTTTGCCGAACTTAGGAGAGTTCACTGTACACAATGTTTTCAGCCATATTGTATTATCGTCATTCGTTTGCTTTCTAAATGAACGACGATCATCGCTGTTAATTCAAAGCGATGAAGTTAGCGGATTCAGACCAGTCCGAGGACAATGGATTTGAAGAACAATAAATCCTACATGCTAGACGAAATAATATAGTAGAAACAAAGGAAGGGACATCCAGAATATGCACTATGGAAGAGTTAAATGCCTATGTCCAAACCTTTGATTCCAACAGTGTTTGTGATTTATAAGTTCAAATGACGTGAATATGTTAGGAGAAAATCCACAAACGATTAGGGAAAACACGGGAATTTTACTGGAAGCAAGTAGAGAGACAAGTTTGGAAGTAAATCCCGAAAAGACAAAGTATATGATTATGTCTCGTGACCAGAATATTGTACGAAATGGAAATATAAAAATTGGAAATTTATCTTTTGAAGAGGTGGAGAAGTTCAAATATCTGGGAGAAACAGTAACAAATATAAATGATACTCGGGAGAAAATTAAACACAGAATAAATATGGGAAATGCCTGTTATTATTCGGTTGAGAGACGTTTATCATCCAGTCTGCTGTCGAAAAATCTGAAAGTTAGAATTTATAAAACAGTTATATTACCGGTTGTTCTGTATGGTTTTGAAACTTGGACTCTCACTCTGAGAGAGGAACATAGGTTAAGGGTGTTTGAGAATAAGGTGCTTAGGAAAATATTTGGAGCTAAGAGGGATGAAGTTACAGGAAAATGGAGAAAGTTACACAACACAGAACTGCACGCATTGTATTCTTCACCTGACATAATTAGGAACATTAAATCCAGACGTTTGAGATGGGCAGGGCATGTAGCACGTATGGGCGAATCCAGAAATGCATATGGAGTGTTAGTTGGGAGGCCGAAGGGAAAAAGACCTTTAGGGAGCCGAGACGTAGATGGGAGGATAATATTAAAATGGGTTTGAGGGAGGTGGGATATGATGATAGAGAAAGGATTAATCTTGCTCAGGATAGGGACCGATGGCGGGCTTATGTGAGGGCGGCAATGAACCTTCGGGTTCCTTAAAAGCCAGTAAGTAAGTAAGTAAGTAAGTATAGGTTCAAATATAAAGCGTTCATAACACAAATGTGTATAAATATCGCGACTACCAAAGACAGCAATTAGCTATGAAACGCAGATGGTACCCAAAGGTATGTAGGAATGTTTTTACCCAGATCAGGATGTACTCTAATTCCCAGAAGGTTTAGTAATAACTATATGAGTCTGCTTTCATCAAATAGTGATGCAGCAGTAATTAGATTTGACATATAACAGAATGACCCCAACAATCATAATTGAATAAGGAAATAACATTAACACCAACTAATGGAATAAATTAAAATGAACACTACAAGTAATAAAATAATATAATTAATAACAGAATGAAACTAAACATGTTTGACTGAATCCAGCAGATTAAATGAATAAAGAAGTTTCGTAATTAATACGCATGTATACAGTGTGTCCAAAAAATACAGATTTTAATGGTACATAATAGTTACCAGAATAAGTAAAAAGAAAACGTATAATGTATGTATTATGTATTTATTCACACTGCAAATGGGTATATACCCGGTGGCGGTGGTAACTAATTACACTCAATAATGACAATTAATAATAAACACAATTAATAATAAATTAATGATATTTTATTTTTTTATTTTAGTTTATTAGTAGGTTATTTTACGACGCTTTATCAACAGCTTAGGTTATTTAGCGTCTGAATGATATGAAGGTGATAATGCCGGTGAAATGAGTCCGGGGTCCAACACCCAAAGTTACCCAGCATTTGCTCATATTGAGTTGAGGGAAAACCCCGGAAAAAACCTCAACCAGGTAACTTGCCCCGACCGGGAATCGAACCCGGGACACTTGGTTTCGCGGCCAGACGCGCTAGCTGTTACTCCACAGGTGTGGAATAATGATAATAATAATAATAATAATAATAATAATAATAATAATAATAATAATAATAACAACAGGGAGCATCCTAAATTAAATGAAACACAATCACTTAAAATAACATTTAAAGTAAATCCAATTTGTATCTTAACCCTAAGTTCGAACTAAAGCCCACGAGTATGATATGTTTATACCTGCACAAGTACCTTTCAGCACTACACTCATTTCGCTGACAACTCACTCACTGCACTGGAACTGATTCTATCCTGATTTCACTAACACTTCAAAAACATTTCACTAATCAAATACTTTGCACTGCCACTATAAACTATGAAACTTCACTGACAGAAAGACACTTCACTTACACAACACACTTCACTAATACAACATTTCAAAACTGCAAATTCTTTACGGTACTATAAAACATGCTTTGCGATCGTAATTTGTTTCCTACATAGATAGTCGACTGAAAATGACGGCTCCGTTCAAACATTTTGGTGAAGGTAAATTAGTGAAATAGAATTTTAGTAAGTCAATTAATATCTATTTTTATTGTATTAGAGTACTTTATTTCTAATTTTTATATACCGGTACTTTCTTCTGTTTTTATCACTTCTCTAGCATTTGTTTCTTTGCTTGCCAACATTTCAAACTGCAAATTCTTTACAGTACTATAAAATATGCTTTGCGATCGTCATTTGTTTACCGCATAGACGGTCAACTGAAAATGGCAGCTCCGTTCAAACGTTTTGGTGAAATAGAATTTCAGTAAGTCAATTAATATTTTATTGTATTAGAGTACTTTATTCCTTCTAATCTTTATATACGTTCTTCTAATAGTGTAATAGTCAATTAAATCCCACTCGAGTTTTGATTTTCTCTAGATAAATCTGCTCTTGTTCCACTCGCATATTTATCAATAAAATCTAAACCTCTAGTGAGATTACTGTTCAAAACACGCAAATTGGTCATATTGAAAATTATGTAATTTTTATTATTTTTTTTAATATTTATTGATAATCTCTCCGTCAATAGTTGTATGATCCTGTTTAATATTGCTCCATAATCTGACTGTCAAGCTAGGATGACGTTTTAGAAAAAGTTTTGCCAACTTGTAACCAGGCATATTGTTTTTGAAATTAGTCACTTCGCATCCTGCTTTATCATGATAACTCTTCATTGTCCTTTTTCTTTCTTTCTTTCTTTTCGTTTTTTTTTTCTTTTTTCTGTTTTTCTGTTTTCCGCTTTCTTAAACCAGTACGTACACAACACCCATGCCCGAGGCGGGACTCGAACCCACAACCTTTCGGACCAAGCGATAGAGACATGCCGTGACCCTACCGCTTGAGCCATCCGGGCCGGCAATCCTTTGTAGATCTTGTTCGCCCATTGGAAATCCAAATTCTGCCATCTTTTCGAGATGTTTTGCAAATACTTCCTGTTCTTCATTTGAAGGGTATACCCCTATCCAATAACAATTGCTGTATATTCCAATAAATCTTTCCATGAAATTGTGTTTTCTTTCTGTAAAACGCCCCAGGGAAACTTATTTTTTTTACGGCCTCGAGTGGCCAAAATTTGAACTGTTTTGACATTATTAACACGGTGGAAGGAAAAAATGTGCATGACAGCAGTCTGCACTTCTCTGTTGATCCCATGATATGACAAATGTCTCAGTTCCAGTCGGGAATATGTTGAAAAATAGCTCAACAATTGCTGTATCTGTTGCAATATTTTTTCCCAATAAAATTGTGTTTTATTTTTGTAAACGGTTCTAGTCGAACTTATTTTTTACGGCCCTCGTAATTGCGCTCGAGTGGCCAATATTTGTGCAAGCACTTGTTTTGACATTATTAACATGGTGGAAGAAAAAAATTAAACTTTTTTATCCGCCCCCATGAGAATATTTGCTTGTTAAATACGCTCCCGTTGGCAAAGAGAAAACTATGTAGAGCGCTCTTTATTTTTTTCCTCTACTTCTAGCTGTAATTATTACTTAATTAACGACATTGCAACAAAAAGATTAATATAAAAAGCACCACATAGTTTGTAAATCGATGTAGTGTAATTTAATTAGCCTTATTTCAATTTGTTGTAGGATTTTATGTGCTACATATTTCTGGCATATGTGTTCGTAACTTTGAACAAAATCGCTTCGCTAAAAGTCTAAAATTAAACGTGGGTGAAAACTCTGCCTATACAAGGCAGTTGTTTACGAAACTACCTGCTAAATTAGGTTTTCTAATCCGCTTAAGTGTTTCCTGTTTACATACTACCAGTCTTTCTTTATCCCCTTGAAATAGAGAAGATGCATATTTAAGACGCTTGGGAAATCGATTTTTGCCCATTTGCACACTGCTGATGAAGAAGAATGTAACGTGTGAAGTGTACAGACAGAATAAGAAATGAAGCTGTGTTGGAAAGATTGGGTGAAGAAAGAATGATTCTGAAACTGATCAGGAAGAGGAAAAGGAATTGATTGGGTCACTGGCTTAGAAGAAATTGCTTACTGACGGATGCAATGGTAACGGGAGAAGAGTTCGGGATAGATGATAGACGACATTAAGATATATAGATCATAATTATGCAAAGACTAACAAGCAAACATTCTGATGGAGGCAGATAAAAAGGTTATTATTTTTCTTTCACCATGTTAATAATGTCAAAAGAAGTGCTTATACAAATTTTGGCCACTCGACCGCAATTACGAGGCTTTCCAGAGAGTGATTTTCCCTCGGGCTGTCTACAGAAAAAAAAGCACAATTGCATGGAAAGATTTATTGAAGCAGATACAGCAATTGTTGCACTATTTTTCAACGTATCCCCCACTAGAATTGAGGCATTTGTCATACTATGGGTTAAATTTTTGTTTATAGTTTAATAGTTTGAATTGCATGTCTAAAAATAGTATGTATAGACAAGGTCAGTTAAAATTGAACAATTACAAAGAGATTGTACAATCAAAAAATTCGTCAAGATTATAAAACGGATTTAAAATTAACCTTGTGTCACAGTCTACTATATACAGTCACGAAGCTTGAGTTTTGAGGGTGCTAGAAACAATAGACTGTGACGGTACTATTTTGCATTGCCTGTAATGAGGCGATATTAGCGATCCTAGTGGTGAGCAACTACCTAATGTTTGCATATTTACTACGTATTGAGCTTCGAGACTGTATATACTAGACTGTGGTTGTGTCGTAGAAGTCAGCCGCGTGGAATCGGAACCAGCGTTTCAGAACCTCTCTGTTGAAAAATAACTCAACAATTGATGTGTCTGCTTAAATAGATTTTTCCAACGAAACTGTGTTTTCTTTCTGTTAACGGCCCCTAGCGAACTTAATTTTACGGCTCTCGTAATTGCGGTCGAGTGGCCAAAATTTGTATAAGCACTTCTTTTGACATTATTAACATGGTGAAAGAAAGAAAATTAACATTTTTATCTGCTCTCATCAGTATGTTTGTTTCTAAGAGAAAGGAAGAAAATAGGAAAGTTGGGGAAAAGCTGGGTTTCAGTGGAGACTTTTCCTTGGGCAGAACACAATGAATGAATGAATTAATTAATTAATTACACTGTTATATCGACTGATGTGCAGTACACTAAAATACTTCAAGTTATGAAGGATGATGTCCCAGATCAATAGAGCAACCGTGATACACCTGATAGAGGATCCTGTGATTATTTTTTGATAGGGAATCTCTCTAGCCTGAAAAACCTATTGAAGGTGAAATGTACAGAAATAAAATAACGACCCACAACGTTACACTGCCTCGGGTGTAACAGCATTGCGCAAAACGACATTCGATTGTTTCTAGAGGATGCTGCGTTTGTTGGAGGGAAAATAAATATTTTGACGGGAGGAAAATGTGTTACTCATGATTCAGTATTAAGCTGGAAACTAAAAACGACGTAACGTTGTTATTCTAGGGAACGCCTCAATATTCTGTTCCTCAGACATAATGGCTTACATGTATTTCAAAATATATTAATTAGCGTTATAAGTTTTATTTTAATTTATCATGGAGCATATTTAAATATTAACAACAATACACACACACACACACATATATATATATACTTTATTTTGTGTATATATATATTTTTTTTTAATAATAATAATAATATTTATTAATTCTATACACTTGAGCTACATTAGGCATTGCAGCCCGAAAGAGCAGAAGCTCGTGCTCGGGCGCAGTTTAGATCAGTTATACAAAATATATCACAAAATTACGAGAGTTCATTGAGCACAATCACATTAATAAATGGTAAAATACATACAGCATGTAATAACAGGGTCTATATACAAATAGAAAATACAGAAGTACATGAATATTAGAGTAACAATTTTAACTCAATTAGCTTAAACAATTAAATAATTAATCTGATTTGTTTCTTAAATCTATGTGTGTTAAGTGTACTTAGCTCAGGGTAAGCTCTAATTAATGTATTATATATTTTGGGTCCAAAATTTCTGCTGTGTTTTAATCCAGCAGTTGTGCGGCATTTGGGAGTATTTAGAAAGAAACTGTAGTTTTGTCTCGTCTGGTATTCATGAGGATCAAATTTAAATTTATTGTGGTTTTTATGGAAGTAAATCAGCAATTTTTGTTTATAAATTTGTTCTTGATTTGATACGCCAAATTCCTGAAAAATTAATTTTGTTGGGTAATCAAAAGGTTTATATAGACAAATTTTGATAATTCTTTTTTGGAGCAGATTTAAAGGACGGAGAGTCGATTTTGCCATTCCTCCCCAACCTAAAATACCATACTGAATTATTGATTGAAACAGAGCTAAGTACACAGTACGCAGAACATAAACAGGTAAATAAGAGCGTAGAATGGAAAATTTGTGGATTGTTTTACGCAGTCTGTTACACAGAAAGGAGATATGCTTGTCCCATTTTAAATGTTGGTCAATAATAATGCCTAAATATTTAACTTGTGAGGATATACTCAAAGCGTTACATGAGCAAGTAGGTAGGTTACAATCATGTATAGTTATACTTATATTATTATTTATTTCTAGTTGCTATATAATAATAATTAATAATAATTTATTTAATCTGACAGGATTAAGGCTATAAGGCATTCTCTTCTATCCTACCAGATAGCACATATAAATACAAAAAAGAAATACAACAAACACTGATGAAAATAATACAAATTAAGTTAAAGCCCTATAGAGGGTCAACACAGTCAAAAGAACACTATACAGCTCTCATCGAGCTAATACAAGAAAAAAGAAAGAAAATAGAGATAGCAATGATGATAGTGATAACTGATAATAATAATAGTAATAATAATAATAATAATAATAATAATAATAAATACATTACATATTAATTGTCAATTTTACAACAGCATAGTTACAATATTTACTATATGTCATGGGTTAAGGCGAAGTTGCGCAACCTGACAGGTGTTCAACAAGCAATTCCATGAACTGGAATGTGATTTTTTAATTTAAATTTGAATTTTGATATTGTCCGACAGTCTCTGACATGATCAGGGAGGGAATTCCAGAGGCGTGGAATAGATAAGCTGAAAGATGATGAGTAGAAGGATGTTCTGTGCAGAGGAATAGAGAGAAGGTACATGTTCCGGGTTCGAGGTAGTGAAAGGTAAACAAAACGAGATGCTAGGTAAAAGGGTGTGGAGGTGTGGATGATTTTAAATAGTAATAAGAGAGAGTTGAAGAATCTTCTTTCTTTAAGTGAACTCCAAGACAACAATTCTAGTGACGGTGTTACATGATCGAATTTTCTAATGTTACAAACGAAACGAACGCAGATATTGTGAACACGCTGTAGTCTATGGGCAAGATCAGTATTTAGATTCGTGAATAGAGAATCGCAATAATCGAAGTGGAGCATCACTAAAGTTTGAATCAGGTTCTTTTTAAGGCTGAGAGATAAAACGTTGGTTAAGTGTCTGAGGGAATGAATTATGGAAAAAAGTTTGTGCGAGATCGTGCGTATTTGCTTGCTTTCCGCACACAACCAATACGCGGTAAGTGTGAAATACCACATTCAGTATTCCCAACGTAAAATTTCCCTATTCTTACCGCTTAAGCGTCATATTCATTTTACTGCTTTAGGCTTTTAACATATTCTTTTTAAAGACGTTCAATATAGTAATAATTATAAATTGGAAACTTACCACTGCAATTTCACCTAAATTGCACTGTTAATTATTGTTTTTAAATATTTGCAAAAATTAAGTAAACTCTACAACTCCACAAAAGTTACTGCATTTGTAATGCAAGTAACGTTAAGGAAGCCGTGAAAAAATCAACAAGATTCCAGACTCATCATAGACTGGGGGAAAAAAAGACAGACGTATATCACAGCCTGCTGGAGTATAGTAAACACAGAAAACATTTTATAGGAACAATGTTGAAGATAGGTATATTTGTTTTCCAAAGTTGCCGTCATTGAACAGAAACCAAGATGGAGATTTCATTGCAACTAATTAGAAATTCCTCTTTCAGGTATGTAATAAACGATTTTCGCACAAAATAATGTACGATGCACGAGCGGTATGTTTGTTTTCATGTTCTCGGAAATTAAAAAAGCTCAACTACGTTTCGCTTTTTCAATATTTTCCTCGATCATGAAAACGTCAACATACCGCTCTTGTAACGCATATTACTATTTCTTAAATACAGACGTGGACAAATTATTAGCAAAATTGAAGATTTTTATTATATATTTTTACAAAATATGATTCTTAAATTTAGACTACAGTTGACATTTTTGTGTATTTCCAAATAATTAGCCAAATTGAAGATTTGTATTGTATATTTTTCAAAATTTAACTCTTCAATTTGGACTACATTTAATATGTTTGCATATTTACAAATTATTAGCAGTACTAAAGGTTTTTATTGTATATTTTTTACAAAATTCGATTCTTCAATTTGGACTACAGTTGACATTTTGGATATTTCCAAATTATTAGCAAAACTGAAGATTTTTATTTTATATTTTTACAAAATTTGGCTCTTCAATGCAGTTGACATTTTTGCTAATTTATAAATTATTAGCTAAATTTAAGATTTTTATTATATATTTTTACAAAACTTGACTCTTCAATTTAAACTACAGTTGACATTTTTGCATATTTCTGTCTATTGTAATGATGGAAATATGCAAAATTGTCAACTGTAGTCTAAATTGAAAGGTCAAATTTTGTAAACAGAATTATCATAAAAATCGTCAATTTTGTTAATAATTTGTCCATGTCTCTATGTAGGTCACTTGACTTTGAAAATTTAAATTTGAATCTAAATATACCCCTAAACTTTTTACTGTCTTACTATATGTAATTGTAGTATTATTTATTTTTGTATTGATACAGTGGCTATATATAGGCCTACTCGTATTTAACCTAGTTCCTCCATTTAAAAGGATTTAACTTCTGCAACAAAACAGCGCAATCTTGCAATGTTGTCTACATCTTAGAAAACGCATTTACTGTAGAATTCCATACTTGGAGCGTGGTAATATGGGGTCTTGGCACCACATCTGTCAATACGGACGTCTGAAAGAGATGTATGGGTTTGCATATAGATGGAGCGCTGTGACATCTCTTTGCCTCGCATATTTCGTTACGGTACTTCCTTTGCCTCGCTAGCGAACTCTCCTGCATATTTTGTACGCTATAAATCTTTGCTGCAAAAGCCTTTCCGGAATCTGAAGAGCACAGCTTTGATTTTAAACCTGATTCCTTGTACTCTGCGCCAGAAAGGAACAAGGAGATCACGCAAGTAAAGATCTGGAAAAATGCTCCCACTTCACAAAGGCGTGCTGGAAATGTGGCGTCGTTCATGATGCCCCCCACCCTGAGAGTTGGAGGCAATTATTTTTCGTATCAGTGACAAATTAACTCGAATGTAGACATATACATAATTAACAACAATTAACGTCGCTAAGTACTCCACAGATGCCTGACAGCCGGTTATTGAATCTGAATAATTCAATAAACAGCGATTAGCAAACTGTGTTCCGTGAATCGGATCCAGAGGGACGTGTCATGAGTTAAGCTACGGTTTCGCTACGACGATCTTCGTCGAACGAACATCGCTGACGATTGAAATCGCCAGCGGCCATCGTCAGAGAATGGTTTTTTTACCGGCGAACTTCGTAGGTGGATAGTTTATTGTTTTATATAGTTGACCATGTCTGATCAGCTGATAAGTGGATGACAATATGATAACGTTATAATATAAGTTTTGCCTTGAAAAACAAGTACGGATCTTTAAAGTAGTTAATATCATGTCTAGAAATAGATATACAGAGAGGTCTTTTAATTAATTGATATTAAGACATCTTGAAAATGAATCCACCAAGTTTAAGGAATATTTCAGACTTTCTCCCGAACAATTTCATTTTGTTTTAAGTTCAATTGAAAATGATATTGTAAAATTACACACAAAATTTATTCACAAACCAATAAGCCCAGCTGAAAGATAAGCATAACTTTAAGGTAAAAACCAATTATATAAAAACTTTATTTTTACTTTTTACAATGTTATTTTTTTTCATTTAGGAGCATTTATTTAGGAAATAATATTACAAATTAAAAAAAATAATGTGAGAAGGAGGTTGTTGCACTTCTCTCCTCTGCTCGGAATTCCACTTCTCTTACTATTTCACACTCAAACTTTTGCTTCAGTAGCTAAATCTGCCGCATCGTGTGTGTCCTTCAATTATGAATCACTTTACTCAATTGTATTAACAGTTCTGGTTGTTGCAAAATATAGATTTGTTATTGTTTACATTGGTTCTTCTTTTTGGCTCATATCGAACAGGGATTTGTGTTTAATCAATTAATATATATCGTCCTCATTAGTGAAGAAATTGCAGAAAGATTTCAGTTTTGCCGCCATTATGGTATGTATGATGTATAAATCACATGTTATTAAATTATTTAATTCATCACCTACTGTAATTTTACAATTGGTTTCTCGGCGATGATCGCCAGGTTTTTGCCTCCAAGGCAAACGCCGACGATGTTCGTCGAGCCCAGCGACGTTCGTTGACGTTCATCGCCGTAAAGAAACCATGCACATTCAAATCAATGGGACAGAATCCCAGCGAAGAACGCCAGCGATGATCGTCTGCGAAGATCGCCGTAGCCAAACCGTAGCTTTACAAAGATATTCGGAGGTACATTATTCTAATGGAAGAGGGAAATTTGAATTATTTATTCTAAATGAAAAAGTTGGGGAGGATTCATCGAATCTCTATAATACCGTGAAACCTTTATGCTGTTCGTGACTGTTACTGTGGGCATGGTTAGGATTATAAGCTTGTTTGGGATTTGAAATAAAAGTGTGATAATGTTTTTAAACTTCCCGCATTTAAATTTTACAAGCCTGAGCTTTCTCGTTATTTACTTCATAATCTCTTCCTCATTCCATGAGGCCTAGTCTGCAGACAACAATGCAATTGATAGTCGAAACGATTCACACATCAATATGACGCCAATGGGTTGTTTTAAAATGTAATGAATTATTATGTTATTACAAAGAATTGGAGTCGTTTGAAAATTAATACTACAGTTAAGTACTTCAGAATTAGACTATGTTAAATTAATTGTTCTGTCTTTATAGTTCCCGCATTTATTAATTAGCTTGATTATGTTAGAATAATAATGTTTGATTAAATTAAGATTAAGTTTAATATTTCGTTTTCGTTTCGTATGAAACTTTACCACATGTGCTTGGGAGTTGCCCACAGGGAGAAGTACTCAGAATAAAACGTCACAACACCATACGTTCTATGATCGCAGATGCACTTCGATCCAAAAATCTAGGCGTTCACGAGGAAGTTCATTGTATTGCTGATGGTGGAAGTAATCGTAGGATCGATATCATAGCTATAAATAGGAATAAACAGACAGCCGGAATAATTGATCCTACCATCATATTTGAAATCTCAGCCACTCAACCATCTAAAATGAACGAAGAGAAAAAGAAAATCTACGAGCCCACGATTCAGTACCTATCGGCGAAATACAACATAGAAAAAATCACAGTTACCGGTCTCTTCTTCGGAGCGAGAGGCACCATCCCGAAAGCCTTTGTAAAGTGGAGGGAAAAATACAAGCTGACGAGAGATCTTCAAGATGCCATCGTCACCACCATAATAAAATTTTCTGTAGCGATATTTTGTCAGCATCTTTATGGTGCAGGCCCTACATTCAATTTAAATTACACTTGGTTCTATTTTTTTTTCTTATGTCTTATTCACTTTTGTCTGAAACCTGTTTATATAATTTTTTATTTTAAATTTTATTGTGAGCTATTCTGTGTCACAGGGCAAACCCAAAATATTGGGTCAGGCTACTAAATTAAAATTAAACGTTAAAAATGTTTCACGCGAAACTCTTTTTAACACGGTTCGTCTTTTATAAATCACGAATTAAAGAATTATCAAAACACATTATTCATTTATTAATTCATACGTCATCGTTATTGTTGGAATTGCTTATATGAAGGAACAACATCCCAGGTAAGGTTGCCAACTAGCCGGAATTTCACCAACACGGCCGGAAATCTTGACGGATCAATATAAGACCGGTGATCGATATCAGCCCCTTACCGGCCCTACTTGTGCCGGCAAATTTATTAAATGAGTTTGAGAACTTATAATAACAGCTTTCATCATATATGCTAAAAGGGATTTTTCTCTATTTCGTGGGACTTTTAACCTGTAATTCAGAGGAGCTAAAGATAATATGGAAATTTTAAAGTATTCTTCACAGTGGCGGCTCGTGCCTTTCTTTGATGGGTGTTCACAAAAGTAATATGAATAATGAACACATTGATATATTATCGTATAGCTGTGTCACATGTCAGAGATAAACGAGGTCTAATATGCATGTACCAAATCTACGCATATACACCAAAATTAAAACCATTAAACAAGAGTAGAGTAAAATTAATTCATAGGACTCACCTTCACTGCTGTTGTAGATAGCGTTAAAAATCTGGATTTATTTGTAGAGAAACTCCATGCGCCTAGTTTTGAGAGACGCAAACTTATCAATAACTTTATTATTGAAGTCTCTAATGTTGTTAACAAGTTTTTTTTCACTGCCAACATAGCCAATGCACTTAATCGGTCTTCTGTCATGATGTTACGGGGGAATGTTTTAATCCTCTTTTAATTTAACATACGTCCGTCTCCAAACTTCAAGTGTTACTGTTTCAGCTTTCAATACTCACCAATGCAGCTTGTATTTTCCTTACTTTGGTGAACAAAAGACAATAGAATCAGCCCCCGTGCGTATCGGTATTTTGAAAAGAAAGAGTAAAGAGAGAAAACGAGGAAAGAGGGAGAAAAGAACAGGATGCCAGACCCAAGAGAGATGGAGCATCTCTGTTTCTCTGTCACTTGCACGTTAAGACCTATGCGAGCAGAGCTATTGTAGCCATTGGAACAAACCAGAAAATATTCTCGCCTCAGGCTATTTCACCCTGCTAGAGAAAAACTGTACGAGCAGTCAACCTGTCCAATGGAGATTTAAAGACACACGACACTCGAACGGGAAATTTGAGACGAAAAAGGTAGGAATGTCACTGCACATTGGAAAGTAATACAGTAGATGTAATAATATTAATACAGTAATACCTATGATTATTGTTGGTTTTTAAGGTGTACACGTGCTCCTGTGCTCATATAGAGGAGCCGCCGCTGATTCTTCAGGCTAAAATAATACTTGATGATTGTACACCTAAAGTGGAAGAAATTTTAAGTATTAGACAAAAACTAAGGCTGCAACTAGATGAAGATATACTCTATGATGAACTAACTGTGCTTGTTAAATGACGTGGATTCTTCCTCGGGTCTAGGAAAGATGTCAGTGCACAAATTATAGCTAATCACTAAATTGTGCACCAATATGCCTGGGTTAAATCCCAAAAATCTCTCCGCAGTGCATATGAGGAGAAGGCATAATATGTCATTGTTAATAGCGATTCGTCCGTCAGATGGGGATGTTAAGCCTGGCGACCCCCTTAGTGCTATTCGACAGTAGGCTACGTGCCATCACCGGGTTTCCCCTTCTCCCTTCCTCACCATCATCATCCTCACCCATTACACGAACACTTACACATATACTTACCGTAGTACACGACATAACTCTTCATAGATACACATCATGCATAACGTGGCCCGCCGAAGTGGTGTGCAACTTGAAAATGGGTCACAGTCATGCCATCTATCCGCAATATGCGGAACCCGAATCACGCAAGTTAAATGGGTAGGGATTAGATACACACAGATTAACCATATTATTATTATTTTTTTATGTTCACAAAATTGGACAGTTCACTATTTTCTCCTCGAGTAGAAGATTTTGAAAAAAAAGTATATACAATTTGTCTATTTCGAGAAAAATTATTTTTTATACTCCCAATTACACTATATACCTTTATGCTCTACCATGCCGAAATGTAGTAATTATACACCTGGTAGCAGAACTTTAATGCATGTCATTAAAGTACACCTACTCATTAAAGGTCAGGTCTTTCAGCCAATGACGACTCAGGTTACAACTGTTCAGCCAATGACAGGTCAGCTTTCTACCGTTATAAAACCGCAAGTATCGATTATTTTCGGATATGCAATCGAAAGAGAATTAGCGAAAAGTCACGGAGGCTGGAAATCCAATACTGTCGCAGAAGGTTATGTTCTGTTGCTATAATAATTAGCGTTAATTGTAAATAATATTCAAATAAATTCAATTTGTCATCTCGTTTTTCAATGCCTAATTTAATTTCAATGTTATCTCTGTAGGTTCTTATGGCCTAATAAGGTCAATGTGGAAATCCGTTCCTCGGAAAAAATCAATACTTTCGCGTCTGCGCACATCTCACAACATACGGGACATTGCTCCAGGTCAGATACAATGAAATTAATAATATCAAGTTAGAAATATGGTCGAGCATAAAAAGTCGTATGAAACTCGCCTATAATGGTAATTAAGAAGCTCGTATGAAAATTATGAAACTCGCTTGCGCTCGCTTCATAAATATCCATACTCACTTCTTAATTACCTTCATTATAGGCTCGTTGCATTATGTACTATTTTATTACTTGTTCTAATTTCCCCTTCAGTATTTCTCCTACATTTCATTTGCTATTCTCTATTTGTTCATTAATCCTAATATATCTAATATTATATACTCCTTTCAAACCCCCTTTTCCCTCTCTCTAACTACTATTCACTAAAATCTCAATTTCACATTTTCTCTATGAATTATCATATTGAATTATTTGTCCTATTTGTTCTTTGAACTTTTCTCCTATCTTTCTGTTATATTCATTTGCTGTTCCAACGTTCAAATGTTAGTACTAATTTTATGCTGGCACTTGTTCACTTCTCTTAACTCTTTTCTCACTATTTTCACTCATTTCTATTTGCGCTCACTTTCACTTTCTCACTATTCCGCTTATACCTAATCCTTTCTCACTATTCTCACTTCCTATAAATACTTATATTTTATTCTGCACATCTGCTTATACACTTCCTCTCTCCCCTATACTTCTCTATCTCTTACAATTTCACTTTACTTGCACTTTTTGATCACATCCTCTTAGCAGGTATATTAACTTGACCACCTAGGACAAAATAAATGTGTGTTGTCGTATATTGCAAAATGTGGAGAACTATATAAAATAGCGCGAATTTTCAGAAATTACCTTCATTATAACTTCACGTCCGTCCGCTCTATCTCTCTAAATTTCAATTTAAAACAATTTTAAAGCAAGGGGTGGGAGGAGAGAGGTTCTCTTCGGACTATTTTCATCGCTGTAAATGGGAAACGTGACGCACCGAATATTGGATAAGATGAGAAGATATCGATTTGTTGGAACCGCTGCAGTTTGTAATCAAGGGTCCCATGTGCATGCTGAGGAGGACTGAACTAGGTGCTACAATCGAATGAAAAAATCAAGAAGAGTGCATGTGCTCCCTACGAAAAACCTTTTTTTTTTAGTAGGTTATTTACGACGCTTTATCAACATCTTAGGTTATTTAGCGTCTGAATGAGATGAAGGTGATAATGCCGGTGAAATGAGTCCGGGGTCCAGCACCGAAAGTTACCCAGCATTTGCTCGTATTGGGTTGAGGGAAAACCCCGGAAAAAACCTCAGCCAAGTAACTTGCCCCGACCGGGAATCGAACCCGAGCCACCTGGTTTCGCGGCCAGACGCGCTGACCTTTACTCCACAGATGTGGACAAAACCTTTGTAACACCCACTCTCTCACAAATATTTGCACCATGAAATCATTTCTGAAAGATATGTCGGCTCTACTTCCTTTTGCCAAGCATGCAGCAAATTCATACATTAACATATTAATCAAAATGGTTGTATGTTGTGATGCAGGGTTTATTTCATTTGCGTACAGGTAATATATAAGCTACAGTATTATTATTATTGTTATTATTATTATTATTATTATTATTATTATTATTATTATTATTCTTTTGAGAAGATTAACTCCGTACGTAGATGAAATTATTGGGGATCATCAGTGTGGTTTTCGGCGTAATAGATCGACTATTGATCAGATTTTTTGTATTCGACAGATAATGGAGAAAAAATGGTAGTATAAGGGTACAGTACATCAGTTATTCATAGATTTCAAAAAGGCATATGACTCGGTTAAGAGGGAAGTATTATATGACATTCTTATTGAATTTGGTATTCCCAAGAAACTAGTTCGATTAATTAAAATGTGTCTCAGTGAAACATACAGCAGAGTCCGTATAGGTCAGTTTCTATCTGATGCTTTTCCAATTCACTGCGGGCTAAAGCAGGGAGATGCACTATCACCTTTACTTTTTAACTTCGCTTTAGAATATGCCATTAGGAAAGTTCAGGGATAACAGGCAGGGTTTGGAATTGAACGGGTTACATCAGCTTCTTGTCTATGCGGATGACGTGAATATGTTAACAGAAAATCCACAAACGATTAGGGAAAACACGGAAATTTTACTTGAAGCAAGTAAAGCGATCGGTTTGGAAGTAAATCCCGAAAAGACAAAGTATATGATTACGTCTCGTGACCAGAATATTGTACGAAATGGAAATATAAAAATTGTCGATTTATCCTTCGAAGAGGTGGAAAAATTCAAATATCTTGGAGCAACAGTAACAAATATAAATGACACTCGGGAGGAAATTAAACGCAGAATAAATATGGGAAATGCGTGTTATTATTCGGTTGAGAAGCTCTTATCATCCAGTCTGCTGTCCAAAAATCTGAAAGTTAGAATTTATAAAACAGTTATATTACCGGTTGTTCTGTATGGTTGTGAAACTTGGACTCTCACTCTGAGAGAGGAACATAGGTTAAGGGTGTTTGAGAATAAGGTGCTTAGGAAAATATTTGGGGCTAAGAGGGATGAAGTTACAGGAGAATGGAGAAAGTTACACAACACAGAACTGCACGCATTGTATTCTTCACCTGACATAACTAGGAACATTAAATCCAGACGTTTGAGATGGGCAGGGCATGTAGCACGTATGGGCGAATCCAGAAATGCATATAGAGTGTTAGTTGGGAGACCGGAGGGAAAAAGACCTTTAGGGAGGCCGAGACGTAGATGGGAGGATAATATTAAAATGGATTTAAGGGAGGTGGGGTATGATGATAGAGACTGGATTAATCTTGCACAGGATAGGGACCGATGGCGGGGCTTATGTGAGGGCGGCAATGAACCTTCGGGTTCCTTAAAAGCCATTTGTAACTAAGTATTATTATTATTATTATTATTATTATTATTATTATTATTATTATTATTATTATTCCCGAGGTTCACTCAGCCTCCTATAAAATTGAGTACCGGGTCTTTCCCGGGGGTAAAAGGCGGTCAGAGCGTGGTGGCGACCACACCACCTCATTCTAGTGCCGAGGTCATGGAAAGCATGGGGCTCTACCTCCATGCCCCCCAAGTGCCTTCATGGCATTGTACGGGGATACCTTTACCTTCATTATTATTATTATTATTATTATTATTATTATTATTATTATTATTATTGTTACTGTTGTATAGCCGCCACTGTGATCTAGTGGCTAGAACTCTGGACTTACGATCCTGTGGACCAGGGTTCGATCCCCAGTGTACATCGGATTTGTAACTTGTGTTGGGAAGCTCTGGTCTTCCATAATTTTACTCACCTTGTATCTCAACAAAAGCCATTTCCGAGAAATCATTCTATTCAGATAGAAAGACGGACGGAATGACCATAACCACTTTTTTAGTGTGGTAGCTATTATGTGATATATAACATAGTTCTGTGAAAGTCTGAAAGTCAATGTTTTTTACCTTCATAATATTCTCTCTCTCTCTCTCTCTCTCTCTCTCTCTCTCTCTCTCTCTCTCTCTCTCTCTCTCTCTATAGAGCACAAAGGAAGAATAAAATTTTAGATTCATTTGTTTCTCTGTTTTGTGTACATTTAGCCACAATAATGGAAGCTTATTGGCAATATGTTGAGCTTTATTTAAAGAGTATCGTGTGGGTGAGTTTTGTCTGCACGTATCAAACAAAACTTCCATCTGCTCTTAATTTGTGACTTAATGAAAAAAATGTTCATATTTTCATTGATACACTGTCATGAGAATTTAATATTGTTTGACTGAATGATTTTGTAGGACTGCTACGTAATTTTGAAACAGAAATGAGGTCTTTCAGTACAAGGCCATGTGGTCTTTCTACAGATTTTTACATATGTCCACAATTCAAATTACAGCATTTCTAAGGAAAATAGATGCCGGAAGTCAGTTTTAACATACTTAGGACATTATTTATGAATTTTTATGGAACATTTATAAATTATCCTTGGCTTACTATATGCCAAAAATGTATAATTTTGATATGGATGGATGGATGGATGGATGGATGGATGATGTATACGAAATGATTTTGTGATGTGTAACTACAAGAAGATTTTTACATCATATCGTCGTTGTTCCTGCAATAACTCCTATGTGACATATTTATCGATATTCAGATTTTTGCTCTATTAAATAACTTAAATAGTGATACAGCAAATAATAAAATCTCCTGTATGTAATTATATTTCTTTGTTTCGAAAATGTAAGAATTCACAGTCTATGTACGACTACCATAGGATGAATAAGTGTGTTTTTTTCTTCCTACTGAAAAATTTTATATTTTGCAGATAGCACTCATTGCAGGAACAACGACGTTATAAACTATCTCTACGAATATAGTTAAAAAGTGACGGGAGATTTTTCAAATCCCATTGAATTACGTTAAACGTTTTTTTTTTTATTCTTGGTATGAAATTTTAGATTAGGATTTAAAAGGAAACTATGGTGAAATAATGGTGAAAAATTAAGAAACTCCAGTTTGTATTATTTTAAGTTCATAATTATATTTGAACCTTCTAGTTTCATAATATGGTTTCATTCCCTATTTGAGATCCCTTCAACTGTGTCACGTGACTTTTAATATTGTAATAGAGAAAATGCTGTTTTCTCGACTTTAAAGTGTTAAGCAGTTTCTTAAATATAAAAAAACTCCTTGCAGAAAATTGTCAGATTGGTCTAAAACCTCTAACAGAGGTCAATTAAAAGTTAATAAATGAAATTTAATTATCATTTTTATGAAATATTAATATTAAGTTCCTTTCGGACATATTTATATTGCACTTAGAATAAAATATTATGTGATGGTAAATTCATGAAATTAAAAAAAAATTGTGATTCTCTATTTAGATTGAGATTAAAAAGGATAATTAATTTTTATTTCCGTAATTATTTTCAAACTTTTTAAGCAAATATAATCTAAATATTTTGACAACTTTGTTGCACGTAGCGTTTTTAGTGACTTAAACGTAGGACACATAGAACTAAAGTGGGAAATTGGAGATTAAGACCAGTATATTTACAAATGTTAATCTATGCGGATGATATAGCATTAATAGCAGAAACACCTGAAAGGCTACAACACATTCTGATGGAATGGAACGAAGAGTTAATGAGAAAAGGGATGCGGATTAATGTCAACAAGAGTAAAGTAATGTGGATCTCTGAGGAAGATAGACAGGAAACAGAATTTAACATTGAATATGAAGGACAAAACCTGGAGAGAGTGGAAAGTTTTAAATATTTAGGAACAATAATAACTAGTGATGGGAGAGTAGATCAAGAAGTACTGAACAGGGTAAAGAAAGCAACATCAGCATACTATCAAATAAATAATACAATAGTTGGGAAAAAAGAAATAACCACCAAGACAAAAATACAGATATATAATTCAATAATTAAACCTATAATACAATATAGTACCGAAAGCTTACCACTCTTAGATAAACATCGAAGTAAATTAACAGCAGTGGAAATGAAATATCTTAGAAAAGCAGAAGAGATAGGATAAGGAAAGACAGGATAAGAGAAGAAGTTAAACTGAGAAAAGCATTAACAGAGGTGATTAATGAAAGGCAGTTGAAATGGTTTGGGCATGTATATCGTATGGGAGAGGAAAGGAAGGTTAAACAGGTGATGGAAATGAGAGTGGAAGGAAGAAAGAGAAGAGGAAGACCAAGGATTAAATGGGAGGATACAATAGAAAGAATAGGCCAACAGAAAGGAAAAACAATGGTAGAGATGAAGAGAATGTGTAGAGACCGGGAAAAATGGATGAAATGGACGGAGAGGGGCGAACCCGACGCTTAGCAGCAGAAGGGACTGAAGAAGAAGAAGAAGAAGAAGAAGAAGAAGAAGAAGAAGAAGAAGAAGAAGTTTAAAATATATTTAAGAAATATAATTTCGAAATTACTAGCGCGAATGCCACTAAATTTTGTACAGATGATAATATTGTAGGCATGTTTGTGTAGTTTAAATTTCATAAATTTTGGATAGAAATTGGAGAAGTTTTAAAAACGTATTCCTAAGCGTCTCTTTAAGTATTAAACAAATAGTACCTCAGACAAGAGAGTACACCCTATCCAATAAGGAACGAACTGTGTAGAATGACACAATAAAATAAGGTGAAATAATTAAAAAATCACGCGTCTTTGCAAGGGAATTTGGGGCTTTGAGAAAGAATCTGTGTGAGCTCTAAGCCTATTGGTCACTTGTCACACTTGAAGCAGTAATTAGGAGAGGGAGAGACCGATTTATTAGCGAAATGATATCTCCATATTTTTTTTGTTACATGTATTCGCGGGGATGTTCTGGCGACTTGGTTAGAATTAGCTTCCCACACAGATGGTTCACGTCGTCTGCGTCACTTGTCAGCATCGGACAGATTTAGGGCCACCTTGGGCAGGGTTCTACATTGACACTCGTCGAGGCGTAAAATCAGAGAGTTAGACTGGACCCGTGGGAAAGCAACTGCAAGCTTGGGATTTTCCAAAGAACGGGGTTCTCCAAAATTGAAAAACTAATTTGATGTTGTGGGAAGTCCAAAAGTTTAAATTTAGAGATGACATATTTCGCGCCCAATAAGAAGAGATCGTGGTTCAACTTATGAGGTCACTCTGGACCAATAGGGAATAGATTTTAGGCCGGTTAAGTGACGTAGTTGTTAGCCAATAGGATAGTTAGTTTTAGCGTAGGATAGGTTTTTATAAATAAGGGTGACGGGGAGCGGAGATGATCACAACTTCTCATCGTGTCGGCGGCCCTACATACAGGGCACAATAACTACTTCGTTTTGTGTCGACAGGACGACGACTTCTTTTCGTGTCGACGGCACGACACACTGAGTTTTTTTTGGTGTCGGCGGCCCAACTTAATAGTCTTTCTTTCGGCGAAGACTCGATAGATTGAACTTTGTCATCGGCGAGACTACTCGCCAACGTTTAGGAGCTTCGATCATAGTGTACGGGACAGAGTATTGAATTTATAGTATCGGATAGAGCTTATTCAGAGCTGCCATAGAGTCGACACAGAAGTGCGACCAACGATTGAATTATAAGTCAGCAGGAAATACATACTCTAGGGTTTACCAAGTGAATACGACAATAAACTTATAGTTTTGGAGTTTACACTGCCTTTTATATAAGTAGCCGGCTTGGTAATATTCCTGACATCATCCTACACCACAACCGTACCTCGGCTACCCTGAGTGAATCTCACGCAACACCGAGACGCACCCACCCTCACACTCCATCTTTCACCGTTCTGTTGAAGAAACTTAAAATAATTTTGAGAAGGTAAAGCCGAAATTGGGCGTAACTTAACAGCTACCACATGATGGAGAGAACAGTGTGGGATGAATCAAGAATTAAAGATGGATAAAGGAAGACGTGTAAATAAAAGGCACACAATGATATAATCGCGTCCAATATCCATAGAATTCATAGAAAAGGGAGAGGAGAACTTTCGAATCACAACATGTATGTCAAAACTGAATAGATACTGCAAATAATTCCTTAGTAAATTTTGATGCCACACGACCCACTTCCGGTTTTAAAAAATATGGTCCACCACTGTGGAATAACGGTTAGCACGTCTGACTGTGGAACTGTTGGGCATAGATTCAAATCCTGATTGAGACAAGTTACCTGGTTGAGGTTTTCCCTCAATCCATTAACAGCAAATGCTGGGTAACTTTCGGCGCTGGACCACGGACTCATCTCGCTAGCATTATCACCTTCATCTTATTCAGACGCTAGATAACCATAGCAGTTGATAAAGCGTCGTAAAATACCACAGTGAAAATATGTATAAAAATTGTAGTGACAATGCCATTTCACATATTTTGCCATTCCCTTTTACTTATTTGTGAGCAGGATTTCTCTGCATTGACATCAAATTAACACGAAACAAAGAAATTGCATTGCCTCGCTACTATAGAGAATTCCACGTTAAGAAAAAAGCTTTGGTTTTATGGGCCTTCCCTTATACATTGTTTCCATGGCAACTGGTCATTTGATGGAATAGCTCCATACGCCCAATGCTTTTTTTTCTTAAGGGTATATGTACGTGAACGACCTCAATTATTATAAAAAAAAAGCAGGCTCTAAATTTCTAAAATATTATAAGGAAATGAACTCATAATTGAACAAAAATTACAAGGTACCACAACAAGACTTATTATAATTTAAATATCTGATAAAAGTATGAAAAAAGGTTACTAATAATATTTTTAAGAATTCACTTTGTACTTTAAATTACATTTTCCAAATTTTGAATATTTTCACACATATTATTTCACAACTCCATTAGAAATGGAATTCTGAAATTTTGTACACTGATTTAACATGAATTGATCCAAAAGGTAGACTATAATAATGCGCATTTCTTTGAAAATAAAAAAATTAGGTCACGAAACATTATGTAAACTTTAATATATTTTATATAGGACAAATAAAAAATTAAGTATATTAAAATAAACAACTCTACATGTCTGAGGGTAGTCTACTTTTCAAAAATAAGTGTTTATTACATGCAGGAAAAATATTAAAGATGTCATAGAGACCATAACAATGTTATGGTTACCAAATGATGTAACTGCAGAATTTGTTTGTTTTTTTTTTTCATACTCTGATAAAACTGGTTTGAAAAATATTATTAGTAAACGTTTTTATGCTTTTATCAGATATTTAAGTTCTAATAAGTCTTGTTGTGATGCCTTGTATTTTTTGTCCAATTGTGAGTTCATTTCCTTATTAAATTTTAGAAATTTAGAGCCTGCATTTTCTGATAATATTTGTGGTCGTTCACGTACATATAACCTTAACGTGTTATAGGCCTCGTGGAATGAGAAAGCGATGATGAAGTAATTAATGTCTTGTTACATTTAAATGTGGAAAGAATAAAGACAAATAAGAGGATATATAAAAATGTTATTCAGATTGCAAACATCTGTACAATCCGAACCATATTCCCAGAACCACCGCTAAGACAACACGGGACAAAACGTGACAAGAGACAAACAACAGTACTGTGGACGAAAGATAATTTTTTTTTTTTTTTTGCCTACGCCGGGAATCAAACCACGAGTCGCTTGGATGGAAAACAGGAGTATTAAAAAAAATCGACGTGCAGTGACTTCCTCTGCCACAAGTATCAGAGATCGAACCTTGGTCTTTCATGAAAAATCGTCATCTCACAAGAACCTGTGAAAGATTAAAAACACAAAACTATAAGCCAGTGCGATTTTATTATTTTGAATATCGAATAGCGATGTTACTGCTTGCCTGTAATATTAAGTTATGAGGAAAACACGCCGAGGTTTATATTACAAGATGGGTTGTGGGCTTCTATAAGAAGTCGTCGGCGCGTTTCAATATCTCTTCCGCTACCTTGATCAAAACACGACAGATGCAGCAAGACACAGTATGCCTTTCGTTTTAGTATGTGAGCTGGGGTATTTTTTATACGCTCGCAGCTATATTGCTTCTTATATTTCTCTGTCATCGTGTACAGAATTGACTCATTTCCTATTCAGTGCTTCGTAAATCAACTTTCATATCTTGCTGTTCATAACAGATGCGTTTCTGTTACATCTGCATTCAATAATATCAGATATTTTTAACAAACACGGGTGAAGAGTAAGTATTACAAATGGTTGTTGAATAAATTATCAAGGGAATGAACAAGTAAGCCCGTTGAGGAGAGACTCTCCTGACAATGAACGAAAATGGAATGCCGATAATCTTTTTTTTCGTAACATCGATAACACAATTGGCAATGTTTATGTACGTATTGCCGAATATTTACCTGTTCTTTATGCTTGTGTATAGAAGAATTTAAATAACGACACCAAAAATCAGAGATTTCAGCATCCCCGGTCACGAAAAAAAAAAATGTATTTTAAGACCAACTGTAGTAACTTTCCAGGAATATCACTTTTGCTGACGTCATACAAAATTTTGTCCAATATTCTTTTGAGAAGATTAACTCCATATGTAGATTAAATTATTGGGGATCATCAGTGCGGTTTTAGGCGTAATAGATCGACTGTTGATCAGATATTTTGTATTCGACAGATATTGGAGAAAAAATGAGAGTGTAAGGGTACAGTACATCAGTTATTCATATATAATTATTTCAAAAAGGCATATGACTCGGTTAAGAGAGAAGTTTTATATAATAGTCTTATTGAATGTGGTATTCCCAAGAAACTAGTTCGATTAATTAAAATGTGTCTCAGTGAAACGTACAGCAGAGTCCGTATAGGGTAGTTTCTATCTGATGCTTTTCCAATTCACTGCGGGCTAAAGCAAGGAGATGCACTATCACCTTTACTGTTTAACTTCGCTCTAGAATAGGCCTGCACAAACAGCGCTCAACGAGCGCGCGCGCTCCTTCGGAGCGGGAGAGCTGTGTTTACGGAGAGGAAGATACGTCAGAATGACATAGACTTGCTATAGGTAGAGGAGAGGGAAACGACCACTCAGTTATCTAGTGGAGTGCAGTGTGTAGGGCTATTCTCGTAACTGTTTCACGTTGCTTACGTACTGCTACAGTACAGTATGGAGGAATCTAAGAGACGGAACATAACATTTAACATTTAACGATTTACAGCTCGAACTTATTGATCTTCAATGTGACCTAAGGGCTAAAGATCGTTTGAATAATACTACTAGCCTGGTTGAGTTTTACAAGACTAAACATTAGCAATAATAACTACGACTACACAGGCTGGCTGTGAAAATGATTGCTATGTTTGGCTCAACACTTATATTTATGAGCAACTGTTTTCTATAATCAACTTTAATAAAGGCAGAAATAGAACATCTGTAACTGATGTTTCATTATGATCAGTACGCTACTGTTCCTTTCAGCTGCCAACAGCATAAAACCTCGTTTTCATGTACTGATAAATAAAAATATAACAAAATGATATTGTACATTTAAGTAGCTATAGAATTTCTATTACTTCTGTAAAATAAATATTTCTTTATTAATTAATAATAGTCCAAGATAGTTTTGCAAACACTGAACGGGAATTCATTTCATAAGCACTCGTAATAGTGCTTCCTTTTGTGTATATTTTCTACGAGATCCACCCCTTCTTCCAGTCCACCCTTATACAGAGCGCAGCTAATATCTGCATTCCGCTCATGAGCTGTGAGCCGGCTCGGAGAGCGCAAACCTTGTGCAGGCCTGCTCTAGAATATGCCATTAGGAGAGTTCAGGATAACAGAGAGGGTTTGGAATTGAACGGGTTCATCAGCTTCTTGTCTATGCGGATGACGTGAATATGTTAGGATTAGCTTCGATTACATCTGTATGCTACCTGTAGGCCTAGTAGTTGTACAGAGTTGCATAGAAATATAATATATAGGAGAGAAGTTGTTAACTGTGTCTAAATGCACCACTATAAAGAGGCAATTCCTCTTATAAAACATAATCAGACTTTGTAGCCAAAAAAATATATTCCACATGAAACTTCTGTATAACGTTTAATAAAAATCTGTTAGCTAGGAGAGAATTTATTAATTTTGTTTAAATGCATTCCTAAAAGGAGTAGTTCCACTTATGGAATCGTAAATATAGTTTGTGCACAAAAAATATATGCTACCTGTAACTTCCGTACTATGTATCATAAAAATCTTGTAGTAGGAGAGAAGTTATTAATTCTGTTTAAATTCACCCACTATAAAGGGGTAGTTTTTCTTGTGCAAACGTAATCAGAGTTTGTACACAAATCACATGTGTCACTGTAAGGCATGTACAAAGTTTCATAACAATGCCTTAGACTGCAGAGAAGTTATTAATTATTTACATTCTGATTCACTATGCGCTTGTTAAGGTTATATAAAAATGTGTCCAATGTTTTTTTAAAGCGATATTCCAATATCATGTGAATAATATTGTAGGCCTAAAATACTTTCACAGTGATTAAAAATTTCCTTAGTCAATGATTCTTTTCTGCTGTTAAGCCAAACATGGAACAGTTATCGTGCTCCCCACCACTGAAAAAAAATAATTACCGATAAATGCGCAAGACCGCGAAACAAGGATTCAACACTCTAAATCAGGGTTGGGCAGAATTATGCACTCTGTGCTTACACAGTGTACTACGAGAGGAGTGTGCTTCTAGAATGCACGGAAACCGGTTTATTCAAGTTGCGGTACGTACTGTATGTTTCAAAAGAAAATGTTATTCTTTCTACCAAACTAAATAAGAACACGAAGTAATGAAACACTTCCTTAAACACAAAACAAAACATATATGTTGCACATTAATTCATATTACTCAATTTCTCAAGATTTGGAGAAACTGTATTAGCACAAGCTATGTGAAGAACTGCCGTTAAAAGCCCATTGTTTGAGATTTGTTTATTTTCGTAATAGAAAATAACTGTTCACGTCTATAAGTGGAACCAAATAAACACAAAACTTTCTCACACAGCTTATGCAGATTGGGAAAGCGTCCTCTTGGGAATCCATCATAAAACTGCATAAGACTCGACCTTGAATCATATTTCGCTCGCATCTCTCGACCATATCGCAGGTCAATCAATTCACACTATAATGAAGGCGGGACGTTATCAATAATCAGAATCAGAACATGTAGCAAAAATACACAAATCCATTTCCAGGCAATCTAAATCGTGGAACCTTGATGTAAATTGCTCTAATAGACCGGATAGAATACATACGTACATTTCGAAATTTTCATTGTTCAAAATTCTATGCGCTTGGATAAGAATGGGAAATATATTTCGCCTTTTTGCATTCGACGTATCCATAACAGCAATTTCTCCTTAAAAGCTGCAATTCTATCTGCAAATTGTGTATTAAGAATTTCTTTTCCCTGAAGTCCTAAATTTAGCTCCTTTAAAAGTTGTAAGATCTGTTACAGCTGCTGGCACACTACAGCGCTCGCACTTGCAATTCCCCGTGCGCACGGAGGGCAAATGCACTCAAACTTCCATCGCTGACATAAATGATGCTGTATTAAATGGTAAAAGAATTGTTGTAACGGACGTAACCGGCTATACTAAAACTCACATTATATTTGGAGAACTTTAAAAACATAAGTTTTTCAATTGTAATATTTAAACCCTCTGTAAGAAGGAAAATACTTTATAAACTTGTAATTGAAGTTACATTAGTGAGAACGTACCTATATGAACAAATTTCATGTTTCAGAACACAATAAATCACTAACAATTGGCTCTTTTTCACCCACATAGGAAGCCTCTCTCTCTACGACTGAACAGAAGCGAGAAGTGTTAGGAAGAACTCCTTGTTCATACCTTCTAAATATAGTTTTACGCTGACAATCAGTAAAAGCTATTACTCATAACATTCTTAAATATTAAAGAACACGAATTCATATTCACCTATGCATAACTAAAGTCGAAATTTGATTTTTGTCTACCTAGATCGGGAAAATTTCACACTGTGCGGCGGTCGTATTAGGATGTGCACAAAAGTCCGGTCTTCCTAGTGTTAAATCCTATTTTTTAAAACATTTGTGCTTTCTGGCAAAGTCTAAGTAACTATACTTGTTTTTTTGAAAGATGGGGTATGACAGGAGCGTTGCGATCGGCAAAACAACTGAATATCGCATAGCGTGGGAGGCTTGTTGCTATGGTAACAGCGGCTGAGTTGCCAAATGTTAATGACGCTAGGACGCTATTCCCACGTGTTCAGTCGCTTTCTTGGTACCATTCATTGTGTACACAGTGTCAGCTATTCGTACATTTCGTGTTTCGTTCTTTGTTGATATTTGCATCGTATTATTCATACCCTCGTGTGATATACCGTATTTCCTTTAGTTAATATTATATTCATCATTCATTGTTTCGTTAGTGTTTTATTGTCAGTGATTTATAGTGCTGTTTACTGTATCAAATTCTTCGTACAGTATTGTGTTTTATAGTGGTTTTTATATTTAGTACTATTTTAATATTGCTTTTTATATTTCTGTCATCTTGTTTTTGTTTACACTTTACTGCTGCTCTATTCGTGAGTGTATTTTAGCTGTTAAAATATAAATTCTGTTGTAACATCTCGTTGTATTATTTTAGATGCGAAGAATATGCGATATTTAGTTATATTGTTTCTTTATTTTATGTATCACAGTTCTATATAAAGCATGAAACATTATGTATTGTCAATGAATGTTTTAACGCAAGCCATTTAACGTCATCTGCTAGCTCACATCAGCTGATAGTGTGGTCTCACATGTTGGCAACATAGCGCTGTAGTTCCAAACTCGGCCGCTTAGCTGTCATACCCAAAGAGTTTGTAATTTCAAACTCTTTGGTCATACCCCATCTTTCAAAAAAACAAGTATAAGTCTGCAGAAAGAGCATTCTGGTCGATGATAGATCCGTTGACAAAAGAAACCTTTCCATTGTGCGTCCTACGATCAAGAAGGCCGTGAGCTTAGTGTATCTACAAAGAAATAGCTGTTAAATTATTTGCTTTAATTACAAGTTGTGGGAGTGTATGATTTTAATTTTATTGTGATTTCAGTTCATAATTATGTTTTCTTCGTGTTGACTACTTAATTGAAGTGAATTTCAAGATTTGTTTTAAATTAATTATAAAAACCGTTTCCTGAAGTGTTGCCAAGTAAACAAGTTCCTAGCAACCCATTACTCTGAACTTTTTCAAGTATATGTTATAGATTATTTCTAGTGTTACATACTATTTATTATCATTTTATTAGTGAATTATCGTTATTAATATTGTTCATCATGACCACTAATATTAATTTAGGCCTAACGACACATACTAATGAGTCTGCACATATGCAGTCCCAAGCTATCAATGCTTTAGTAGACAATGAATCCGATTCCGATAAGAAGACTTAAAAGAATGCTCTTGACCTTCCATTCATTTTTACTACAGCTATTTAAAACATTGTTATTTTTCTTTTGGAGTGTTGCCACGGGATAACATCTCCACTCTTGTCATATTCTTTTATAATATTTACGTATTGTCTATTGTAGACAGATTGTAAATGTGGCATAATTGTAAAAAAAAAATAAAATAAAGAAATAATAATAATTGTGCTTCCTTTGTTTCCGTTCTCTCAATTTATACGAGTGGTCATTCCTTGAATATTCCTGTAGAGTCTTCTAGCGATGTTCATATTTCAAATTGATTATCCCGATATTCGATCGTCAGGAATTTCTCTCTGGAAGGAAGCAGGCCACTCGGTAAGACATCGTGTACCGCAAAGCAGGTTGCAGGTAATCCAGGACTACACGCTTCAATTGATCCGCCTCGTCTTCTATAGAAAGTGTGTGAATGGAGGGATTGGGCGTAACCTTTCGAGATTCTCATCACTTATGCACGTCAAAATACTACTGGGTGTTCAGTTCAAAATGTGTCTTGGCTCGCTGCATGCCGTCATGTGGCTAGCTGATGAGCCTAGAGAATTCAATCTTCCTACACTTCCGCAGCTCAGGTGTATAATCTAAGAGGCAAAGAAGTTGGCTAGCAAGTACGGCGTTCATTCTGAAGAGTACGTGCCGATACGTACGGTAACGCCGGTAGTGGCAGGAATGTGAACTGTTTGGAAATACGTACTGTCGAGGTATGGGGAGAGGGTTAAGACGATTACTTACATATTTGTTGACATTAACTTCGACGGTCAACATGGACACGGAGCATTTGATTTGTATTGTGGAATGTTACCATACGCAACCGATGATAACAAATACCCTGCGTACGACTTGCCGGCGCAAAACACAGTTCGAAAGAGGTTATGGTAGCACACATACCGTACAGACCGCCATCTGTTGCTACGACGTTCAAGTTATACCGTACAAATTCTCAAGTTCAGATTGAAGAACGCCTTAAATAATAGGCAACTTCTCTAACATATAAACTGAAACTCGCTTCAAATCGGTGACCCAACAACAGTGACGTCATGACGCACTTTGAAATGAACACCCAGTATTGTTTGCGTAGGTACGCCTTTCACTAAATATTTGCGGTCTCCCAGAAGTTTTCGTTATCCCCATCTGCTTCTGTATCGGACAGTAGCTTATAAGTTTATAACAGATTCTCATATTTCCTTTCTTTAGCCAACAGTTTGCTCAGTATTTCGCATATATATAGAATGAAATGTAAGTAATGTCATTAATTTTATGGGTTTTTCATTGAGATATTTAAAAAAGCTTTCGTTTCTGCTTTCTTTCCTAAATAAAAATTGTTGTGTCTGAAAAATTTCATACCATGTTTTGGGAAAGCCATTGATTTAATTTCCAATGTGGTCAGTCAATTTAAGAGAATAGTGTGATTTTAATTTTTAATTTTAGTAAGTTATTTTACGACGCTTTATCAACATCTTAGGTTATTTAGCGTCTGAATGAGATGAAGGTGATAATGCCCGTGAAATGAGTCCGGGGTCCAGCACCGAAAGTTACCCAGCATTTGCTCATATTGAGTTGAGAGAAAACTCCGGAGAAAACCTCAACCAAGTAACTTGCCCCGACCGGGAATCGAACCCGGGCCACCTGGTTTCGCGGCCAGATGCGCTAGCCGTTATTCCACAGGTGTGGACGAGACCAGTGTATTATGATAATAAGTGATTAAAAGAATTTTAGTTTTGTCCTTTAAATGTGTAGAAATTTGCTCCGAAGGAATGTAACTTTTCGTTCTGAAAAGGAATTTTGAAATGTTGCATTTGTTCGGGTCAAATTTCTGCACATTTAAAGAGAACAGTACCATTTTTTTTTCAATCCGTTTATTATCGTAATACAGTGCTCTTTTAAATTGACTGACCATATTGGGAATTAAATAAATGGCTTTCCAAAAACACGCTATGAAATGTTTCATATAAAACTGTTTTTATCTCGAAAAGATAGTAAAAACAGAGCAAAATTGTATTAAACTTATTTGTTTGAAATATCTCAAAGAATACCTCCTTCAAATTAATGACATTGGGTTCACTTTGTATATTGTTTAGGCCTATATATTATATTTTTTTTAATGGGATATGATGATAGAGAGTGCATTAATCTTGCACAGGATAGGGACCGATGGCGGGCTTATGTGAGGGCGGGAATGAACCTTCGGGTTCCTTAAAAGCCATTTGTAAGTAAGTATTTTTGTGCGAGATCGTGCGTATTTGCTTGTTTTCCGCACAGAACCAATACGCGGTAAGTGTGAAATACCACATTCAGTATTCCCAACGTAACACACACAACAATTTCCCTCTTCTTACCGCTTTAGCGCGACATTCATTTTACTGCTTTAGGCCTTTAACATATTATTTTTAGAGACGTTTAACATGGTAATAATTATAAATTGGAAACTTACCACTGCAATTTCACCTAAATTGCACTGTTAATTATTGTTTTTAAATATTTGCAAAAATTAAGTAAAGTCTACTACTCCACGAAACTTATTGCATTCCTGATACAAGTAACATTAAGGAAGCCGTGAAAAAAATCAACAAGATTCCAGATGCGGATGTTATTACTGCAATATGTTATATAAATAATATTGTTAAAATATTAAAATGAAAAATAAATCATTACATAATCTCACTGTTTGTTTTAAGTTCGCATTTATAGACCGGGGGAAAGAAAAGACAGACGTATATCACGGCCTGCTGGAGTATAGTAAACACAGAAAACATTTTATAGCAACAATGTTGAAGAAATATATTTTGGTTTTCCGAAGTTGCCGTCATTAAACAGAAACCAACATGGAGATTTCATTGCAACTAATTAGAAATTCGTCTTTCAGGTATGTAATAAACGATCTTCGCACAAAATAATGTACGATACACGAGCGGTATGTTTGTTTTCGTGTTCTCGGAAATTGAAAAAGCTCAACTACGTTTCGCTTTTTCAATCTTTTCCTCGACCATGAAAACGTCAACCTAACGCTCTTGTAACGTATATTACTATTCTATGACCACTTTACGGTGCTTCCGTGATCTTGATCTGTCATGCAGGCGGTCATGATGCGAATCCCGATCAGGCGTGGGATTTTTTTTATTGAAATATACCCTTTACATTATTATATCATTGACTAATAGGATATTGGCACACCTGTAATATGTTTGGGAATGAAAATGAGTGGTAATAATCTCCTTGTGGCGTCTGTGTCACAAAAGAATTTGGTAGAAAAGCCGAGAAACATCTGCTGTATAAAAAGATAATGGTAACCAGATTTTTTCAGCCTACACAGTATATACACCTTAGCTTTGTCACTGATTACTAGTCAGTATCATCAGTGATGTAACTTGTGCAATGGAGGAGAAAAGGAACTGACCACTCTACTCATTATCTCCTGGCTTGATTGCCTCATGAGTGATGCTTTATTGGTGTCACTTATGGGGTTCCAACCAGACTGTTGACTTAACACAGGAAAGTTGTTAATTATGTTAGAAACTATTCCGGCATTTTATCTTAGTGACTAGTTTCGGCTTGACATCCGCCATCATCAAATTTATAGTGACATCCTGCGCTTGTTTCCGGTTTCTTCTTTTTGGTGCCTTGATGAGGATGCGTTTATGATCGGTAGTGTTGTGTCAAATAAGAAATTTACATGTGTTTTGAGAATGTGTTGTGCGTGTTTTTTATGTAGATCTACGTACATATTTCGTATTGTTCTAGTGTGTTTAGTTTCTGGCTTTTCAGTTCAATATATTTCCATGTTTGTTTCTTTGTTACTCTAATTGTGGTTGATGTTTATGTGTTTTTAATATATTTTTTATTTCATTATTTAACGACGCTGTATCAACTACGATGTTATTAGGGTCGATAGAATTGGTGATAACGAGATGAGGCCGAGGATTCCCCATAGATTATCTGATATTTTCCTTACGGTTGGGGAAAACCTCGGGGGAAAAAACCCAACCAGGTAATCAACCCGAGCAGGCAAGCGCCTTAGCCGACTGAGCTACGCCGGTAGCTTTGATTATGTGTTTTGCGTAGGTGGAAGTATTGTGTGATTTGGTTTTGGCTGTAATGTCTTCCTTGCGTCATGTTTGTAAAGATGTCCCAGTTTGTCCGATATAGAATTTGTTACAACTATTGCATGTTAATTTAAGTTGAAGCTATTTGTTTGTTTCTCATTTTTATGTTGACATAATTTAATTTTGTAATTCAAATATGTATTAAATATTAATATTGTTTAGTTCTGTAGGCCAACTTGTACGAAAAGAATGATTTTTGTTATTTGGCGTGCATCCATATTAATTCTTGTCTGTTTTTTTTTATGAAAATCCTTATTAATGCGTTGGAATTATCCTAGCAATTTATTTAATGTTGTTCTGTCCTTTTGTATCAGTAGCTGTGGTGATTAAAGGAAATTGTTAGTCTTCAAGTTTTCAAACGCAGATATATTTTTTAGAAATGTTAAATGTTGGGGAATTTTATGGTACGGAAGGGAATTTTTTAGTTTCTAGGAGGGAAATTTTATTAAGTGCAACACTGACTAGCCATGAAACAAATACATATTGCAGAAGCGAACAGAAACATGGTGGAGTTGTATTGTGTTTATCAACACAAATGTTGAAAAATTAATACAGATTTTTTTTTTAATTAATACAATGGAGTTATGATCTGTAGTTTCGTCACATCTTGTTCCAGATTTATTACATACAGCCACTTGTAAGGGTAATGCGGACTTAAGTTATTTGCTTAGCATTACAATTAGGTTATGAAAATGTTGGTAACGGAGATATACAATGTGTGTAAATGAATAGAAGAAAACCAATCCTGTAAGGGATAATAATACATTTTTATATTAATAAAGTAGTTATTATTAAGTATCCGAAATTCAATTAGGTGACTGGGTAGAATTTATGAAATGGCTTCTGATTCCGAATCTTGATTCTGGCTCCCACACCATCTTTTACTAATAGACTATTTGCTTATTTTATATCTCAGGTTTATAACAAAAAAAGTATTGTTCTTGCAGTAAAGGCTTCTGGAAATATTTAACAATGAATTAAATAGCACCAACAAACCCAATTTATTTTTTGAAATGTTATTATTTTCATTGGCAGTCGGCTATCTTTCTGTCATTAGTTCAATTCATTGATGATACCATTCTTTCGATACGGAATCAAGAGGAGACAAATACTGTTTCCTTTCGTAATTCTCATCAAAATTATTGAAGTGCTGTCCATGCAAAAAATTAGCCATCAACCACAATAAATCCTAACTATAAGGTACAATATTTGAACTATAGGCTAAATAAGATAAATGCTGAATTGTACCACACCCAGAATTCATTAATAGGATCTGTGTTTTTCGTTTTATTTATTTATTTTTTTTTTTGTGAAAATTGCCTTGTTTGTGTCATTTTTGCAGGTTTTTGGTGTTATCACGATACATTTAAAGATTTTATGAAAAAAAAATTTTCTTGTATGTAAAGCATTTATTAATGGACAATATTGAATTTTTATTAAAAGGAACATTTTCGTATTATGCAAAGTAAATAAGATGGGTACAATATCATCAATGAAAAGTAGGCCTATAATACTTTGTATTTAGCAAATAAATTGACAAAGGAGGACATTGCTCTAGGTCAGTGTTCTCTTCTTTCATATTACAACATAAGTTTCTCAAGACTTCTAAGTAGAAAGAAAAGAAATGTTCACATCAACATTGGCATATGGATACCAAACTGACTGAAGTACTCTGCTATTAAATTCACGGTGACTGTCATGCAAATTATTCAGAACTTTCCCAATATTTATCTTTACATCTCGCAACACATTTTAATTTGTTTACTCGTGACGTTCACTGTACCAATTCATGGTAACTGAATCATTTTGATTTCCAAAAAACGGAATAGATTTCACCTTTCCCACTATGGCAGCGTTCGAATTGAAGGGTAGAAAGCCGGAGAATTTTCCCTGTTCTGCATTTTTCTTCCCAACTTTTGCATTCCTGTGTTCATTCCCGACTGGGAAAAGAAACTTCCCCTCTCTAAATGTATGTTTTAATATTATTAGTACCATACCAGCCTGAATTTTTTTTTAATTCCTTATTTGTCCATAAAAGAGTTCAAAACTATAGGACTAGTCAAATTAAAATAAATTAGCACCAATGTAAACCCACACGTATTTCATCTAAATTGTAGGGACAGAGGTTTGTTAAAATTCTTTTGATGTATCTTTTAAAACACCTTACTAGTAAATCATTCACATTTTTAATTTCATCAGGCAAACCATTATATATTTTTAAGCCATAGACCATATAGCTTACAAGTTGTTGAAACTTGTCAAATGATGTGCTAGAATTTTAAAATTATCCTTAAAACGAATGTTGTAATAATGAAAATCATATACAGTAGAACTTGGTTATAACGACATCCAAGGGACCTTAAAAATTATGTTGTTATAAACGAGTGTCGTAGTAACCAAGATTCACATTATCAATCTAGTGAGGTGGAAAATGAAAAATAACAAACTTAATTAGACTTATTTTAGATTTATGTATTGACTTTTAAGCCTACCATGAACATAATAAAATACACATAGGCCTACAATTATAAGTACAGTATTCTGTATTAAAACATTTTGTTCAGTACTCACCAAACTATTTTACTTAGGAGTGAAATAATCAGTCATTTTACTCTGTTGTCTCGTACTTGCCCAATACACACTTTCTAGGACTAAATTACGTTCTATGTTCATAATTTCAGTTGCAATTTCACTGCTCTCTTCCTAGCTTCATAGAACATGTTCATAATTCTAATGACTTTTAAAGCGTCACTCACTTCTTTTAGTGACCATACTGCGTTAGAATGCGTGCACTTAGTGAAAACTTCCTGTCGAAACTGATCTAATACCGCATGAATTCGGGCAGGTTACAATGGGGTGGGGAATCCGCCTGCATTCCAGAGGTCTATGACAGAAGGGGACAGTAAAGAATTTGTCAGGGCCAGATTTCAACAAAATATTTCTTGAAATACTTTGGTTCTTAGAAAATCTTATTTCAAACTGAGATTGAAAATGACGTTATATGCGAGGTAGATGCATATACGTTTGTCATATTAAGCAAGGTAGAAAAGCATATGTCTTACGAGGAATTAGTTTGGACCACAGAATATTTGACGTTATAGGCTAGGTGTCGCACAAAACGAGGTCGCTATAACCAAGTTCTACTGCAGTTCATATTAGAATGTATTAATTTTATAAGCTTAAAAATATATAAAGCATAAACTGTTAAAATATGTATCTACTGCCTACCCACTTCACTTGACGTGATTCGGTTAAAATATTTAAACTCTTAAAAAATTCCATATAATTTATGATGTACGATTATCAACGCATGCCATGCATCTTACAACATGCTTCTGAGCAATAAAAACATCACTCATCTTCTGACTTGATTCCCAGAAGCATATGCTATATGATAATCTGGATTCTACTTCAGCATAATAGAAATGAATAGCGATATTTTTCCTGAAATTTCATTTGTGATGGCTTTAATTTGTTCCTCTAGAGTGAATTTCCTGTAGCGAGTTTGTTCTGAATGCCGTTTATCATCACCTGGCTCTCAAAAACAGGGTATTCATTAATATAAAAGAACTTACAGCCTATTACAACACTTCAGACTGTGTCTTTTTTTTTAACTATGTCAGAAAAACTATACGTTTTTATGAACGTTTGTTGCTATTGTTAGTTTTCATAATGCGGTTTTGTAATTGATTTGTGAATTATCCAGTACCTATTAAATCATAACGTAAGATAGAGTTACCATGGACTAGAAATTCAAAATACCATATTAGATTAGTGTAACATGTAACTAGTCAGCGATGTATGCAATGGAAGGGGGAAAAAACTGGCCATTCTACCCCATATCCTCTGGCTTGGTTGCCTCATGAGTGATGCCTTATTGGTGTCACGAGATTACAACCAGTCTTTGGACTTCTGACTAAACATACATACACACATCAGATGTCACAGTAATTGACATTAAGAGTAATAAATACACTTATAAATAGCTTTTAAGGAACCTCAAGGTTCATTGCCATCCTCACATAAGCCCGCCATCGGTCCCTATCCTGGGCAATCCAGTCCCTAGCATCATATCCCACCTCCCTCAAATCCATTTTAATATTATCCTCCCATCCACCTATCGGCCTCCCCAAAGATCTTTTTCCTCAAGTTTTCCAACTAACACTATATGCATTTCTGGATTCACTCGTACGTGCTACATGCCCTGCTCATCTCAAACATCTGTATTTATATATATTATTTTAATGTACCGAAGTACATATGATATTTCCATGCAGATATTCTGCGTCATCATACGATGAAAGAGTAATGGAATGGAGAAAAATTCTCTTCGGCACTGGGATTTGAACCTGGGTTTTCAGCTCTACATGCTGATACTTTGTCCACTAAGCCACACCGATTACCCATCCTGGCGTCGGACAGAATCGTCTCAGCACATGTGTGGACATCAGTCCTACGTTCATAGACTTCTATGATGTAGTGCAGAGGGCGGCCACTAGAGGGAACCCAAGAGTTGGAACTTAAACTGAGACGATTCTGTCCGACACCGGGATGGGTATCCGGTGTGGCTTAGTGGACAAAGCATCAGCACGTAGAGCTGAAAACCCGGGTTCAAATCCCGGCGCCAGAGAGAATTTTTCTCCGTTCCATTACTCTTTCATCGATCTGTATTTAGTTTTTCTAATGTGAGCTTTCTTTTCAAAATTCACTATCTTCAGAAACCTGATTTTAGAGGAAACGCGAATTTCATCCCTCTTTGCCCCAAATATTTTCCTAAGCACCTTATTCTCGAACACCTTTAACCTCTGTTCTTTTCTCAAAGTGGAAGACCAAGCTTCACAACCATACAGAACAACCGGTAATATAACTAGTCCTATTATAAATTCTAACTTTCAGTAGTTTTGAAAGAAGACTGGATGACACAAGCTTCTCAACGGAAACAATAATAATAATGATAATAATAATAATAATAATAATAATAATAATTTATTTACTAATAATAATAATAATAAAACTACCTCTGATTGAGGTTCTGGCTGATATGTATATCTATTATCAGACAGAACATCTCACTTGACAATATGTGTAAGATGAAGAACAATTGTTTGTATCCATCGGAAGTTTGAATAGTGGAATATGTAGCTAATCGGCGATGTATGTAATGGAGGGGGGGGAAAGGAACTGGCCACCCTACCCCATTATCTCCTGGCCTAAGTTACCTCATGAGTGTTGCCTCATTGGTGTTACTTATTGAGGTTCAAACCTGTCTTCGGACAGTTGACTAAACAACAATTTTATAACAATATACTTTAAACCCGAATATGTTATAATTATTGATATAAGTACTTAAAAAGAAATAAATAACAAATTATGCCAATGAGAAATTGTTCCCCGCTCTACATTTTTTCAATTGGAACACTGCACTAGGGTCTTATTTATATTACTTTGAATTATGAATCCTGGACTGAATACTTCAAGTATTGAATACAGCTAGTATGATGGCAGAAAAACGTAAAAGCAATTCCGTGATTTCAACTTAGTAAAGTTGTAATGCCTAGAATATTTTGGGATATGTTTAATAAGGCCGGTTTTATCGCAAACACGAAAAATTATTCATTTGCTGTATCAAGTTGCAAGGATTGAATTACTTTTTTTTTTTCAGAGTGAATGCACACTTCGTTGGGATGGATTCTGACATCTTGTCTCGTTTGATTCCACAAGGAAAAGAGACAATCCGCCCCGCATGCAAAAAATGTGGTTATGCAGGGCATCTGACATTTCAGTGTAGGAACTTCATTAAAGTTGATCCGAACAAGGAAATTGTGCTTGATGTGAGTAGCAC
The DNA here is from genome assembly GCF_040183065.1 of Periplaneta americana. Lineage (NCBI taxonomy): Eukaryota > Metazoa > Arthropoda > Insecta > Blattodea > Blattidae > Periplaneta > Periplaneta americana. Next base: position 12,707,696 of record NC_091132.1, read on the forward strand.
AAGCAGTGAGAGCGAGGTGGAATACCTGACACCACTCACAGAACTGCGGGAGAAGGAGCTCAGGACCAAGTTGAAGAAGGCAAAGAAGAAGAAGAAGAAAGTAAAGAAGGAGAAGAAGAAGTCCCGAGACAGATCATGTTCACGGTCTGACGATAGTGGCACTGACAGTGACGACGACAAGAAGAAGCATAAGAAACATAAAAAGAAGAAGAAGAAAAAGAAACATTCACATCACAAAAGCCATAGGAAAGACAGAAATACAACTTCGGAAAGTTCAAGTGAATGAGACTAATGAAATACAAAACACTTATTCATGCCAGTGATATTCATATTGACAACTCCATCTCTCACACTGAAGGAACTATGCTATGTTTAAACTGGTTAGAATGAGAATACATATCGACGGCCTAGTTCAAAAGGAGGAAACAACTCAAAATTTAAACGATGAAAGAGTAATGGAACGGAGAAAAACTCTCTCCGGCGCCGGGATTTGAATCCAGGTTTTCAGCTCTACGTGCTGATGCTTTATCCACTAAGCCACACCGGATACCCACCCCGGCGTCGGATAGAATCGTCTCAGATTAAGTTCCAACTCTTGGGTTCCCTCTAGTGGCTGCCCTCTGCACTACGTCATAGATGTCTATGAATGTAGGACCGAAGTCCACACATGTGCTGAAGTGCACTCGTTATGAGTGACTAGTTGGCCGGGATCTGACGGAATAAGCGCCGTCTTAAATCGCATATCATATATATTTTTTTAATGTACCGAAGTACACATGATATTTCCATGCAGATATTCTGCGTCATCATACGATGAAAGAGTAATGGAACGGAGAAAAACTCTCTCCGGCGCTGGGATTTGAACCCGGGTTTTCAGCTCTATGTGCTGATGCTTTGTCCACTAAGCCACACCGGATACCCACCCTGGCGTCAGACAGAATCGTCTCAGATTAATCTGCATGGAAATATCATGTGTACTTCGGTACATTAAAATAATACATACGATATGTGTAAATCACTCCGTGATTTAAGATGGTGCTTATTCTGTCGGATCCCGGCCAACTAGTCACTCATAACGAGTGCACCTCAGCACATATGTGGACTTCAGTCCTACGTTCATAGACATCTATGACGTAGTGCAGAGGGCGGCCACTAGAGGGAACCCAAGAGTTGGAACTTAATCTGAGACGATTCTATCCGGTGTGGCTTAGTGGATAAAGCATCAGCACGTAGAGCTGAAAACCCGGGTTCAAATCCCGGTGCTGGAGAGGGTTTTTCTCTGTTCCATTACTCTTTCATCGTATGATGACGCAGAATATCTGCATGGAAATATCATGTGTACTTCGGTACATTAAAATAATATATATCGAAATTTAAAGTTTTGAGAAATCTATAGTTTAAAGCTTCATGTTGTTGTGAAAAAACAAAGAGTTGTTGAAATTACTCCAAATTCTGTTTGTTGTTTTATATAAGATGATTCACGAGGATTTACTGCCACTTACGGAGCTTATTTCCGAAGACATTCTGAGCAAAAAAGCCATATCAACATGTCCTAATCTCAATATTTTCAGAGTTACACCCTAGATCATATATACCCAGATTGCTCGGCCTTATAGACTTTGACGGTAACAACTCTTGCTGCCATCTAGTTGTTACATGAGGAGTCACGTCATAACTCCCATTTGAATTGCATTAGCGACTGTACTGCCATCTCGTGTTCATTTATGGCGTAAGGGTGGTGATCCTGGCAGTTGTTCTCTTCAAAGTGCTACCGATTTTAACATAGGGATGAGCTATCTGTTATATATATGATCTAGGATTACACTGATTTGAAGTTGTTTGTAAAATACCATTATTCTTTAGTTTTAAGGGTAAAAGAATATTACAGATAAAGATTGAACTATTCAGAAGTATAATTTCTTTAATTATCTATTATTTTGAAGCTAAAAATGTGTTGTAAATTCCATAGTTACTTTGTGCAGAATTTTTTTCTCGATTTTTAACTACAAAATTACATTTTTTTTTATCACAATTTTATTGTTACAAATCACGCCAATCTTATTCTTTAAGATCGTACATTACTTACTTACAAATGGCTTTTAAGGAACTCGCAGGTTCATTGCCGCCCTCACATAAGCCTGCCATCGGTCCCTATACTGTGCAAGATTAATCCACTCTCTATCATCATATTCCACCTCCCTCAAATCCATTTTAATATTATCCTCCCATCTATGTCTTGGCCTTCCCAGAGGTCTTTTTCTCTCTGGTCTGCACTCTATGTGCATTTCTGGGTTCGTCCATACGTGCTACATGCCCTGCCCATCTCAAACATCTGGATTTAATGTTCCTAATTATGTCAGGTAAAGAATACAATGCGTTGACTAGGGTGCATAATTAAACTGTAAAGAATCAAGTTCCTGAACTCGTATGATTTGTAAGAATTGTGATAAGTGCGTAAGAATGATGTAATTTTTAGTTAAAAATTGAAACTCGAAATCTATACAAAGCAATTACAGTGAAACCTGTTCAAGACGGAAATGACATGGTCCTAATTTTTTTTCCGTTGTGGACAGGTTTCCGTGTTATTCAGGTGTGAAGTTAAAATGGAATATTTTATCATTTGTATAAATAAAAAAAATGGCATGCCGAAAATTGTAGGAATCACAAAATATTCCGTTTAACACTACTGACATTAAATTAGCTTCCTGCCGCTTATTTAATTGGTGAATGATCTTGATGCAAATCTCATTTCCTGTATAAATTGTATCGTAACTCACTCATTAAACACTATAAAGTTTATTAATTACACTAAATTTAATATCTAACCCTATACTACAATACTGCACTGTATATCACAACACATTAGGCTATTTAATTGGACTAGAAGTCGTTCATTAGAAGCCTTGAATTCTGGTTTATCTAATTTCTTTTCCAGATCAAGGGTTTGCATTGCAGAATAGATCCAGAAATTGACATGATCTTTGAAAGGGAAAGAAGAATCCACTCCCACAACAGTTCATTAATTTCTATGTAACCAGTTGTTTTCAGTTTCCTTTTTATGTCACCATTATTGACCGCAAGCCACTCATGATACGGTCTTTATTTTTGAAAGTGTTAAGTTACACCTGAGATTTCCATTCCTAAATTTCAACATTATTTTCCATACGCTTTGTTTCTAATTTTCCTTGATAACTTTTACTTCATCAGTTAATGATATTGCAACATTTTTACGCAACTTTTTTTTATCACGAAATCACTAATAGACTTGCGTTCTACTCAGCTACGACAGTATACAGGGGTGAAGCATTGAATTTCTTTGAAGGGACTCGTCTACCAGTCAATAGGGTAATAAAATTTATGACCACCAGGCCAACACACCCTCGCACCCTCAAAAATTTTGCGAAGAAAACTTGTTTTTATCTTAGTGACCTACGTATTTCGTACATCCCTTGAAAGCACATACTGTTTCAAAATATAGTTTACATTACAGTAGTGTGTCGAAAATATTGTTTCCGTTTTGAACAGTAGCAGACAGTTTCCGTTTCCATGTTGGACAGTTTCCGTTTTATTCAGAAAAAATTACACATAATACATACGAATTTCGCCGGGACCAATAAATTGTTCCGAAATAGACAGGATTCCGGATTATTCAAGTTCCGATTTGAACAGGTTTCACTGTATTAACAACCAGTGGCGGTTTCTCGGGGGAGGGAAGGGAGGAATGTCCTCCTCACATTTTTCTTCTTTTGAAAGTAAATATCAAATTATATATATATATATATATATATATATATATATATATATATGCCTTGTTTTCGAGGAAGATTCGATAATTTTTAAGTTCACAGCTATAAGAAAACCTCGGTTGATCGAGTTTTAAACAACGCGCACTCATGTGCCGCTAGAAAACTGTGAGAAAGATGCGAGATTGTTTGTGTCGAGGAAAGCAAATCCTTTCCTCCTTTACTGCAGTTAACACACATAGACAACAGCGCACTAGCGGCCAGAGAAAGAAGCAGAGTTTTAAGGCAACCGAATGAACAGTAAGGGAGGAGATTCTCCTCTGAATCAGTGCATGGGCGGGAAATAGAAACCAACTGGTCTTGCAGCAAACTCGCTACCGCTGCCATCTAATGATGCTGCATTCAACCAGACTATAACACATCTAGGAGGAGGCACAATAAAAACAGTTTTAATGCAAAGCTATGAAAGACACCATATAAACTTTTTTTTAACTTATAAATCAAAATATATTATTCATTGCATTTTATATAAGCTACTACTCATGGTTTGAAACTTTTGAGGATATCTGAAAGCTGAAGTTAGATTTATATAAAACAAAGAGGAAGTATTTGTACGTTAGTATCGCAGATCTTTATGGGCCCTGAAATTCACTTCCATTCATTGTCTACTAGATAGGACAACAGCCAAGTTGTCAGTTTTGTACAAATATATTTTAAATTGAAAGTACTCCAAACTACATTATTTTTAACACAAAAAAATTAATCGGCCACCGGCAGCTTTGAACAATAATGGTAGTATGACTTTACAACAACTGACTTTCTTCAAAAGCATGTGATACTGAACTTGTAAAATGTACATGTGGCAACACAGACCATGTGAGTGGGTGCAGTGTTCTCGCTTTCCTAACAGATTATTTCTCAATCCCATTTCCGTAAAACGGTTCCAGTTACGAGTTAGTAGCTGGTCTCTACCAACACGTGTGATGCTGTAGTATGCGCTAAAAATGCTACAAGTTTGTGAATTTCCTTGCAATTGTTAATTTGTGCAATTATCCACCAATGAATGGAAGTGAAAACATATTTGGACAATTTAGGAAACTCAGTTTACAAGATTATTGCTATACGAAAGAGAAGGCCAACCCTAACACTACCTGGTGTCACATGTATGCATGTAGGCTAATTTGTAGCATGTTTCTCTCAAGAAGGTGTCATTTTGCGCTGTTAACTTCTTTCCTCCTCTTAAAAAACATGCAGGAGCCGCCACTGTTAACAACACATTCTTAGCTTCAAAATACTAGCCAATTAAAGAAATGGTACTTCTGAATAGTTCATTCTCTATTTGTAATATTATTTTATCCTTAAAACTAAAGAAAATGGGTATTTTACAAACAACTTCAAATTAGTGTAACTCTGAAAATATTGAGATTAGGACACATGTTTATATGACATTTTTTGCTCAGAATGTCTTCGCAAATAAGCTCCGTAAGTGGCGATAAATCCTCGTCAATCATCATGAGCTTTAAAATTCAGGTTTCTCAAATATTTTAATTTTGAGTCGTTTCCTTTTGAATTGGGCCGCAGCCAATGTACAGTAAAACCCCTATTTAACGTTTTTCAGGGAACAAATGTCTATTTACTTGTCACCATTGTGGTCTAGTCTATTGGCTAGAGCACTGGACTTATAATCCTGTGGAACCTGGTTTGATCTCCCTGGTATAATCCTGATCTATAACTTTTGTTCGGCAAACCCGTTGTCCAGGTAACACAGGGGTTTTCTCTGGAAGCTCCAGTTCTCCTGTAACATCCCAATAAATTTCCATCATCTCATTGCTGGTGTAGTGTAGACAAGCGTATGGTGCATGCTGGGTAATGACTCTGTCTATAAATTGGTCTACACAACTGGCTTCATATGAGTGAATGGTGAACAGTCAAATACCCAGCATTAGTTAAAAAAAATCTTTACCTTAAATAGGGGTTTACACTAATCAGAGTTTCCATTATTTTCATTCAGTGTACAAATTTTCTAGAAATCCCTCCAAACAACATAGAAAATTAATATTTAGCAAAATTGCAATATACCAGGCCCCAAAATGTATTCCCTTAACTAATCTGGATGTTTAACAATAAAAGATACATACTTAACATCTCAATTTTTTAAATAATCTAAAAGTGTTCTTTGATTTTTAACACAACTGTGCTTCAAATTCATAATGTCCCTTTCCAGTGAGTTTACAACTAAGATGATGTTCTTCTTCTTCTTCTTCTTCTTCTTCTTCTTCTTCTTCTTCTTCTTCTTCTTCTTCTCTTCAGGGAGTAGGAGAGTCTCCTGTTCCGTCCTCAACTTTCCACCTTGTTCTTGGCCGACCAATATCTCTTCTTCCTTGTGGTTTATAATCCAACACCTGTTTCGGTATTCGTTCCTTATCCATTCTTCTTAAATGATTCGACCAACGAATTCTATATCCCTTTATTTTATCTATAATTGGGAGCAGGTTTAGTTCATTCCTTATGTCATCATTTCTATATCTATCCAATCTTGTACATCCTTTTACTCCTCTGAGAAATTTCTTTTCCGCTGACTGGATTCTATTAATATCATTTTTCTTAGTCTGAACTAAGATGTTAATATATGCATTTAAATATGCAAAATAAACATATGTATGCATTTAAAGGGGAAACCCTGGAAATATGCAAAATAAAGTTGACTTCATTCGAACATAAAAATCATGATCGACAAAGATCCATTATTAAGAAAGGGCACATTTTATTTAAGAATTAGTGACATTTGTTACATATTTTCTCACAACAATGACCAATGACCCCATGACAGGTCAAATCGGCCCAGACAGTGATGGAACGTTACAGCTTTCACCTTTACAGACAATTGACATTTAATGGTGTAGGGATATCAGTCCTATGTGCCCGCAAGGAAATGCCCCTGGTACTCATTTCTGTTAGAACCTGAGTGGATCCCAGGGCCATAGTGTGCTTGGAATGATTAGATCAAGGGTAAAATCCATGACCCCATCGGGAATCGAGCCCGCGACCTTCCAGCTTGAAGCATTACGCAACGATAATAGTGAAATAATTTTTTTAATCCCACGACCTTCTAGCTTGAAGCATTACACAACGATAATGGTGAAATAAATTCATTACCGAGTGGAAGTATGCAAAGTATATTGTTTTTAATGATTGATATTTACTACTTCTTGCATAAATATAATACCAAAACATAATGAATTTAGTTTGGGGGTAATTTCTTTAATATGATTTTTCGAATTTAACATAATATATTGTCGATTTAGTTATCAATAAGAGAGAGAATATTATTGGATGCGTAAAAAATGTGTTGGGGGAGGGAAGAGGAAATGGTAATGTAGATCAAATATAAATTATTCTCATAATTGACAGTATGAGCGGTTTCCCCGCTAAACCTAATGGTTTTTTACAGTAATTAGAGGGGGATGAAAGTTTGAAATATATAATGCGGATATATTTATGTACTATTGGCGACACTGACGTATCTTCGCCATCTATTCATGGGCTATTTTCCAGTAGTCGAAGCTTCAATAATGGAAGAAAACCTTGACGTTTTTATATTTAAGTATATTATGCATGACAATTATGTAAAATAACGAAATGTAACTAATTTCGAATAAAGTTACACTGTTTTCACAATATATTAATTTGAAAACGTGTAGTCTCATAAAATGAGTAGGTCTACTCTATATTTTTAAAGTGAAATGTTATAGGCATATTTATGTTCGGAATGGCAAAAGAATGATGTCTTTAATATTGTATAATACCCGCTACCTGATGACTTTCAGTTGAATACAAACATGCAGCGAGCACATACATGAATGAGTTTAGCCAGGACGAATTTTAGCTACATTGAATTTGAGCTTTCTCTGTTGGCAACCGTGGTATGTTGACATTGAGAGTAGTCGTGTTATGGTGTGGGCAAGTTGTGTGCGTTTTGAGGTTAGAAATGGAAGTTGATAAGGGATTTTGTGTAATAAATTCCGTAAGATAAAATAAAATTAGCTTTGTGATTGATGTTATTGACGTCTTTATATTTTAATAATGTCTACCGTGAACAAAGACTCGACATCAAAGAAAAAGCCCCGTCTTCCTACAGGATGGGCCGTATATCCATCGAAGACCTATCCAAACAGAGTTTACTATTTTAATAGTTTTACTGGTTGTACAACATGGGATAAACCACCGGTAGGCTGTGATGATGTAAGTACGGTATTTGTTTAGAGTTATATCGCAAAATTAAAAATAAACCAAATACATATTGCATGTAGATTAGATGCGTAGTACGTAAAAGATCAGTCGAGTATGTTGCTAAAAATTGTATCTTTGTCATGCCCTATTGCTGGTAACTTCATAAACAGGAACAAAAATGTGAATTTTATTTATTATGCATTCATATAATAGAGCTAGAAATATTATATTTATAATAGGTCCGAAAAGTTTGAACATAAAGTTGTCGGTTACAGCGTAGTATTATCGAGTTGAAAGTACTTAAAAATACGGTGAATGTTACTTATGTCCCGCCCACTATAGGAGACATAGGCCAGTTTTATACTAATCCTAAACATCTTGACGTGATAATAAAAACCTAAACTAACCTAACCTAACCGCGTCGGTGTCTATTCCAAAATCGGAGGAAGTCGCTCAACGCTCCTTTAAACATCCCCAATATTCGTTCAGTGGGCGGTGGATACTCTACGTTGAACAAAAATACCACCAAAATTGTCATGTTGGTATAAATTAGATACTATTAGCAGCAATATTTATTTCTTGTCAACGAAGAATAACCAGGTGAGATACTGTGTATTGTAGCTGGTATTTTGTAGTAAACTATGAAACCTGCATTTGGTTAATTTTCCGTTATTTGAAATATGTAGAAGGCTTTGACCAACTCTGTAACGGGTGACGTTTTGTTCTTTAGGCTTTCTTTAGTTATGTGTTTAGTATTTTTACTTATATTTATGTGATTGAACATATACCGGTATCATTCTCAGGAGTAGACACTTTGCAGTTACCGGTAAGAAGAATCTATTTCTACACACTATACAGTGGCCGTTTTGTTTATTTCATTTTTTAACTTGGTTTATTTTACGATGTTTTATCAACTGCTATGGTTATTTAGCGTCTGAGTGAGATGGAGATGATGTCAGGAAAATGAGTCCAAGTTCCAGCGCCGAAAGTTATCCAGCATTTGCTTATAATGGGTTGAGGGAAAACTCAGAAATAAATCTGAACTAGGTAACTTGTCCCAACCAGTATTTGAACCCGTGTCCCTTCTTTTTACAGTCAGGCATACTAACCATTGCTTCACAGCAGTGGGCTTCTGTTCATCCAATTTTGGGATTTGAAATAGATGACCATAAATAATTGTACCTACTACTTTTGCAACAGTTATGGGCAATTATAAAGGGTTCTGGTTCTTCGTTTTTACCATGTAGGCTATTTCATTTCTGCTTGCTTTTGTGCCACTGCCTACTGAATCGGATCGTCTTCACAGGCAAATCACAACTCATGTGATAATAGAACTTCACAGAGCCCGGATTAATTAAACAAAAAAAAATAAAATAAATTTGTCTTACTTTAAGAATCTTAAAGTCTAAAAACAATCTTCGAAATGGAAATCAATATGTTGATGAAGAATATTTTAATTATTTTCTTCTGTAATAAACAAAGTGAATAAAAAAAATTTCACAGATAGCCTATACTTGAAAATAATGGTTTTATTTTCCCTGGCAGAGTTAAGGCCATCAGGTCTTGTCTTCCACTCAACCAGGATCAAAACACATTCAGAAAAATACATACCAGTATACAAGCATTAACATTTTATGTATATAATCACAAAATCAAAGTAGTAGTACAATTTGTATAATCAGTATGGCATAACTGAAACAATGACAATCACTTAGAAATTAGTGTTAGGGTAACAGAAACAACACAGTAATAATAATAATAATAATAGTAATAATAATAATAATAATAATAATAATAATAATAATAATCTAAACTAATAATAAATCTGTAGCCGAAAATTTTCTGGTAATTTTCGATTTTCCAAAAATAATTGGTCCTAAAATATATAATTAACCACCCTGAAACCGAAAATCGCTTTTTTTTAATTTTCGTCTGTCTGTCTGGATGTTTGTTACCTTTTCACGCGATAATGGCTGAACCGATTTATATGAAAATTGGAATATAAACTAAGTTCTTTGTAACTTAGAATTTAGGCTATATGGCATTCAAAATATTTTATTTAAAAGGGTGGTTATAAGGTGGCTTGAATTAAATAAATCGAAATATCTCCCGTATTATTAATTTTCATGAAAAATATTACATAACTTAACAAAAGTTTCTTTAAAAATAATTTCCGATAAGATTTATTATTTGCAAAATTTTGATAGGACTGATATTTAATGAGATAAATGAGTTTCAAAATTACAATAACAACGCCATCTACTGTAAGGCGGTGTAATGAAATAAAAAACAAATGACTTCGTCTATAAGGGGCCTTGGACAACAACAATCGAAAGCTATGAAACATAGCCTTCAGAGAATGTTTCTGTGTTTGTATGAAGTAATATCTGACGTTAAATTAACCGATTTGTATAATTAATTATTAATTCACCATTGGAAAGTGTAATTTCTCTAGATGGACATAATGCTATAATGTTATTGCAGTAACTTCTGAGTGAATCGAGGACAGGTAAGATTAAAATAGTTTCTTATGCACAGAAAACGTGATAGGCTATTCTGTACATTCGTTTCCTGTATTTCCTAAAATAATTTTTATGACCAAATGAGTGGTCTCTGGATCAATATGATCGCATTTTAATTTTTTAAATACAATTTAAATTAAGTAACCTAATAAACGATTTATCCTTCTATCAAACACGAATGTTCCCTGGATCAAATGTCCTATTTTAATAAAATTATGTAATTACTTTATATTTATTTCTAACGTGTGCAGCAGAGCGCACGGGTACGGCTAGTATTAATAATAATAATTATGATTATTATTATTTATTTATAGTGGCAGAGTTAAGGCCATAGGGTCTTCTCTTTTAAACTTGACCACGTCACAAAGTAAGTTATACAAGCAATAAAATTTAACAAAAACTTAAAGAACAGAATACTAACATATTACAAAAAATAATAGCATAAAAAATGGACACTAAACGATATGAAAATAATACCATAATAGAAAAAAGAAAGTAAGAAAGAGAGAGAGAGAGAGAGAGAGAGAGAAATCTCATCCAGCCACGAGGATCCGGAAATTAATTAATTAAATATGAATATTGTTATAAAAATAAAGTGTAATAATTAAGCACCATTGATTACCAATTATAAAATAAAATCTTAGAAGATGACTATAAAATTATACTGATAAATAAAAGATTTTATGTAAAATTAGCATATCCTTAATTAAGGCCTTCTGAGTGGTATAAATGAAATTGTATAATCTGCAGGGAATCTTTGAGAATTTGCGAGATGATTTTTTGAATTTAACTCCAGATCAAAACAATACCATTCAGTTCACAGCGTTATAGCTCTAAAGATTTGGAATATAATAAAAGCAACTTGGCCAATACAAATAGTTCACAGGGAAAACGTAAGGAAGAATACAACATGAATGTAATAAAATAATAAAAAAGAAAGAAAAAAAAACGAAATGGAATGTAATAGAAAAAGAAAAAAATACGAAATTTAAATAAATTCCACAATAAAAAGGGTATGATGATAAATTCATCTGGGGATAAAAAAATGAAAAGGAACAAAAAGAAATATAAGTTATATATGTTTTATAAAATTATCGGAGAGAAAACTGCTTATAATAGAAAGAAATCTGAATTGAAAAAGTGCAAATTTAGTTTATTTTTGAAACTAGATAATGTCCGACAGTCACTGACATGTTGTGGTAGAGAGTTCCAGAGATGAGCTGCAGAAACGGTGAAAGATGATGAGAACGAGGATGTTCTGTGTTTAGGAATGGAGAGTGTGATAGGGTGTTGTGAGCGAGTATCTATTTCGTGATATGAGGACAAATGTTGAAAACGAGAAGCTAAGTAGCTAGGGTTAGATTTCTGAAGAATATTGAAGAGTAAAGTGAGACAGTGAATAGTTCTTCGCTCTTTGAGACAACTATATTAAAAAAAATAAATAATAATAAGAAAAATGTTCTAGCTGCAAAAAAAAACTGATTCTCTGCATTTAAAATATTCCTAAATAACCTAATTTTAAACGACTGAGGACTAAGACTTCCCCAGATTTCAGCGGCAGCGAATTTCAGGAGTGAGCTGTGGCTATTGAGAAAGAATTTGAATACAGATATGTCTGATGATGTGGTATTGATAACAACAGATTGTGTTGTGAACGTGTATTACGATTATGATGTGAAACTAGAAGAATAAACCGAGAGGCAAGGTAGTTGGGTGTGGAATCATGTATAATTCGATATAGCAGGCAAAGAGAATGTACTAAACGTCTATCTTGCAAGCGGAGCCAGGAGAGTTGTAGAAAATATTCTGATTATATGATCATGTCGGTGGATATTGAAAATAAATCGGACGCAGACATTATGTACACGTTGAAGTTTTTGAGGAAGTTCAGCACTTAGATTGCTATATAAAACGTCACAGTAGTCAAAGCGTAGCTAACGAGAAGACAGCTACGGCGCGACGTCACATTCTTAGTCATAACATGGCCAACATTGAACAGGTTTATATATAATAGCACTTTTAACATGAGTTTAATATAGCAATTCCTTTGTTTTTTAGAACTTTGAACTTTTATTTATATTAGGCGATTGTTAAGATGGCCATGACTAGACCATGTTAATCACGTGACTCCGATTCGTGCAGAAGCCTGTCTTTCTCGTTAACCACGAGTCAAAGTGAGGTATCACAAGGGTCTGTACTAGGATTTTTTTTACTTTAGTAGGAAGGAAATTTTTCAGACGTTTCAAAGAGTGCATGATAGGGAAACCTTTCTACAGATATATTTGATTTGCTTATTCCAATTCATATTAGAGTTGAAATAGATGCCGAGGCTTTTTACAGTAGCACTGAAAGGAATGATTGTGTTGTTGAGAGAGACAGACTGAAGAACCTCTGTATCTAGATTCTAACTCGTGTATTTTCTGCTGTGCTACATGCATGACGGAGTACTGGCCCACTTTAATTTGAATGTTCTTACCCACGAGCTTCCAAAACAGGTCTATCAGCCATGGTTTACCAACACCATGGCCTCCCAAGTCTCCCGACTTGAATTTTCTAGATTTTTTTTTGCTTCAAATGTTTTGTTTATTCCAGGCCAGTTGATAATGTTAACTAACTCCAGTAACGCATTGTCAGTGGTTGTCATTGCATTAGACACACACCGGAGATATTCGAATATGAACAAATGAAGACTTCCTTGTCCCCCAAAAAAAGATATCTTTCCACAAATTGTTTTTAATCAGTTCCAGGATTGATTTGGAATAATTATACTATTTTTGATATGGGAAGTATCAGTACAAGCAGTCCACGAATCTAAAAGTAATGCACACTCGTGTTCAATAAATGGGGAAAAATGCTTCCAGGTACACTGGCGTTCAAAGATACCTGACCCTACTAATCGATAGTGATCGATAATTTGTTCGTGTAAGTGTCGCTTCTTTAGTTATTACTTCTATGAATAGATGGCAAAGGTAGAAGTCAGTGTCGCCAACATTACATAACTATACCTGCATTATATAATTCAAAATTTCATCTCCTTTAATGACCATGAAAAAAAAAAAAACTCTAGATTTAGGAGAATCCGCTGTTATATCTTTGGTTCTGACTTATCCTGTGGTTAGAAAGTTCGCTTACACGATCAGAAACTCTGTAGTCATGTATCTTTGGCGTTCAAAGATACCTGACCCTACTAATCGATAGTGATCGATAATCTGTTCGTGTAAGTGTGGGTGCTTTAGTTATTTTTAGTAGGTTATTTTACGACGTTGTATCAACATCTCAAGTTATTTAGCGTCTGAATGAAATGAAAGTAATAATGCCGGTGAAATGAGTCCAGGGTCCAGCACCGATAGTTACTCAGCATTTGCTCGTATTAGGTTGAGGAAACCTCCGGAAAAAACCTAAGCCAGGTAACTTGTCCCGACCAGGATTCGAACCCGGGCCACCTGGTTTCGCGGCCAGACGCGCTAACAGTTACTCCACAGGTGTGACGCTTTAGTTATTACTATAGAGTTAAATTATACTAACTCTGTGGTTATTGCTTCTACAGGGTTGTTTCCGATCTCTGATAACGAATTTGAGAATGTGCGTCAGGATCACACCGACAGCTGAACTGTGGCGCGAGGTGACAGACCAGTAGTGAGTGATTTCATAATCAGAGTGCACGGTGTATCACAGTAGCAATGCCCAAAAAAATCGAGCCTTTTTGCGAGGGGTACATAACAGTCCTTTCCGATGCCAAATACAGTTACGTGAAAATCATAGAGGCCTGCAAAAAACGTGGTTTCGTTATTTCCAAGAAAGGCATCTTGTGTGTACCGAATAAGACTGGCAAAGCTCGGATGGGATTAATTCCAGAGTGGAAAAAGCAAGCAAATCCACCCCCCCCCCGTCATAAGTCGCCGCACCCCACGAGATGATACAAATTAATCCCATTCGAGCTTTACCAATCTTAAGTATACAGAAGATGCCTTTCTTGGAAATAACAAAACCTCGTTTATTGCAGGCTTGTTTTGTTTTCACTTAACTGTACTTGGCATTGGAAAGGGTCGTAATGTACCTCGCCCAAAAAGGCTCGATTTTCTTGGGAATTTCTGCTGTGAGTCGCCGTGCACTCTGACTATGAGATCACGCACTACTGGTCTGTCACCTCGCGCCACAGTTCAGCTGTCGTCGTCGTCGTCGTCGTGTGATTCCTGACGCCCATAATGTCGTTCAAATTCCTTATCAGAGATCGGAAACAACCCTGTATGAATAGATGGCGACGATAATAGTCAGTGTTGCCAATCGTACATAAATATACCCGGATTATAGAATTCAATATTAAATTTCGTCCCCCTCTGCTGATTATAAAACAACAATGGGTTTAGTAAGTTATTATAGGCACCGTGCATGGATCTCAAAATCGTACTGGTGACGCCGCGCAGTGTCTCAATTCCTAATTAACTACAGGCTGGCAGTCATTCACTAGTCATGTGTGATATAGAAATTACATGCGGCTTTCTGCCGATAAAAAGTTGTAATATTGGTAAGAATGGGTTCATTGATTCATAGTGTTCTGCCCAAGGGCAGGTCTTTCACTGCAAACCCAGCAATCTCCAGTCTTTAATTATTTTATAGACTCAGTGGAAAGTTCAGTACTGCTAGAGGAGTGTAAAAATGTAACTACAAAATTCCTGAAATGTCAGTGAAGTTGTTTGGCATTTAAATCAGATTTCAGACCATTGAATGAGGGTGAACAGTCATATTACGAAAACATTGATATACTTATATTTGATGGCATGATATGCGTAATATTTGTGTGTATAATGTCTCTATAAATTACGTATTTTAATGTGATTTAATTCTAAGAGTAATCTTAATTACACTTCCTGAATAATGGGCGACTGCAAATTCTCTAAAACATAACATAATGAACAATATCATCAACATACTACCTCTGATTGAGGTTCTGGCTGATATGTACATCTGTTATCAGGCTGTACAACTCACTTGACGATATGTGTCAGAGGAAGAACAATTGTTTGTATGCATATGAAGTCTGACTAGTGTAATATGCAGCTAGTCTTCAATATATGCAATGGAAGGGAAAAGGAACTGGCCACCCTACCCCATGATATTCTGGCCTAGTTGCCTCATAAGTGGTGCCTTGTTGGTATCACTTATGAGGTTCAGACTTCTCTTTGGACAGTTGAATAAACAACAAGATCAACATGCGGAAGCAATTCAATTGATAGTTTGTGTAAAATGTTATACTGTATATTTTAATTCACTCAATGCACCTTTCAACATGAATTCGAACACTGGCAACGCTGTAAGTAGTTTCGACTTCTTCAGCTGTTAATTTACCATCGTGCAGATACGGTTTGTTATTATTCCGGGAAAACCTGACTTCATCACCACCTTCTATTAAAGTCAATAATCCGCAATCAGTTGTTACGAATGTGTCATTCGATCTGCCTCGGTAGCATTTAGATTTGAAGGCCACCATCTGATCCACATTGTGTGGCTGTTCCACTTCTGAACAATTAATTGTCACTCTACATTTTTCAATATTATAGGCATTTTTCCCGAATACTTTCTCTGCTAGGCCAAAACCCAAAATTACAGTAACCATTGTGGATGTCAACAACATTAAAGTGGCGGTAAAAATACATCATAATTATAATTGTACGATTAACTCCGAACATCACCCTCACAGCAGAATAGGACAATCCAGTTTTCATTTTAATTGTAAAATATGAGTAGACGATTTTCTTTACTAATCTTACTCTTGGACAGAATTTTTCGAAAGCTTTCGATGTGAAATTCACTAATAAAAATGGCAAAAATAACATGTATGGTCTAGCTACATCTTGGGGCGTTTCGACTATCTGTGGTAGCTATTTTTGGGTTAAATGATATAATTGGAAATATTTATTATGATTCTACGGGTATGATTGTGTTTCAATTGGCAGCAATTTTAACAATATATTCGAAACCACAAATGTCACTCCCATTAAGTCTGGTAGTTCTGTCTCATATTTTATTGTAGAATAATTTCGGAAACCTTGAATTTAATTAAACATATCATCTGTTCCTGAACGCTTGTCATAACATTTCTTATGTGACTTCAGTTCGGCATGTAATGGAATAGACACTTGAGTAGACAATTCACACAATTCAATTGTGAAAAAAAAAAACAAAATCACTAAGAATGGTTTCATTTACTTCTGCCTGTATGGCTAATTCATTTTTCGAAATAACACTTGTTGAGCATTCGCCTTCCATAAAACTTAAATTTTCATCTTTTCTTCTTCTTTATGCGTCTCTTTCGTACCTTTCCGGAGCTAGTTGAGATGAGACAGTCTTTTTCTTGTAATCTTTTATAAAAATACTGGGAACGGTATGTTAGTTTTGGGGGTGTTCTGATCTCGTTCCCAATAAAATTAATACCGCAAATTCTTGCTGCGGGTGTTGGTTTCCAAGGTGAACCATCAGCACTTGAAATCAAGAATTAAATATCGATATGAATAAATAAGTATATTATTATTTATTGTTGCTAATGTTATACATAATATATATGTAAAGAACTCAGTAATTATGTACTTTTTTTGAAATTTGAATGCTAAATTCCTGTCGTTGTTAACTTAATGGTTATTTATAAACATAATACTATATACATTCTGTTTTTTATATCAGGCCTAGTATGTAATAATACAATGATTACAAGCAGTATAGCCTTATTTACTTTCGTCTGCGTACTGCTTGGATTCACAATTAGCGTCGTTGCGCTTCAGTTTTCTGTTTTGGGAATGAATAAAAACAATATCGGTTTGAGTGTTCCTATAAGCATTACTCCACTCAAGAACACAGCAATTTGCGTTACCTTTCCGCTTTTTAGGATCATCCATATTTCTAATCATTTAACCTGAGATGTTAAGTATATTCATACGCTTCAAGCACAACTCTATCGCTGCTGTCCCGCAGTTAGTAACAACAGTCACCACCAGAGGAGCTTGCACGGTGCCTATAGTAATTTATGTTTAATCTACATCATACGATGAAAGAGTAATGGAACGGAGAAAAATTCTCTCCGGCGCCGGGATTTGAACTCGGGTTTTCAGCTCTACGTCACTCATTACGAGTGCACCTCAGCACATGTGTGGACTTCGGTCCTAGGTTCATAGATATCTATGACGTAGTGCAGAGGGCGGCCACTAGAGGGAACCCAAGAGTTGGAACTTAAAACTGAGACGATTCTGTCCGACGCCGGGGTGGAATCCGGTGTGGCTTAGTGGATAAAGCGTCAGCACGTAGAGCTGAAAACCCGGGTTCAAATCCCGGCGCCGGAGAGAATTTTTCTCCGTTCCATTACTCTTTCATTGTATGATGACGCAGAATATCTGCATGAAAAATCATATGTACTTCGGTACATTAAAATAATATATATTAAAATAACTACTGAAGCTTTCCTGGCGACGTGATAATTCTAAATTTTCTCGGGCTTCCAGCCAGGTCATAAGTTGGTGATCCACCGACGTTTCGAGGATGTTCATCTTCCTCATCTTCAGGGTTAAGTGATATCTGAGGGCTCAGCTCAGAGTTGTTTGCCCAAAGGGCAACCTGTTTTAGGGTCTTATATATGCCCTCTTCAGGTTACGATATTTTCTCTACAGTGACAGTTGAAGCGTGGTCCTGGCTAGGCTTCGCTCGTTGGACTCTGCACGGGTCAGCGTCTTCTCCGCTCACACCAGACTGCTGCGTTGGCCTTGGATGCTGTTATTCTTGCAGATTTATGTGACTGGATGAAGCTGCTCTCTGTGTTGATTGTAGTTTCCGTTTGTCGCGCGGCCCTATTAAGGGCCGCTGTTGGTTGTTTGTCTGTGGTTGGTCGTGTCACGTTTCAGTGGTGCTATTGATAGTTGCAGTTTGTTACCCACAAAGTGGTGAGCAACTTGTCTTCGTAGGAGCCGTCTTGCTGTCTGGTTAGCAGTTGCTAAAGTCGTTCGTCTTGTCTTGGGTTGGGCGTCTGTCGTGAGGAGTGAAATTATGAACATCACAATTTCATCTCGCAGTCTGTTGATCTGTTGGTCGATGTAGCTTTCTATTTTCTGCATTGTAGATTTTAGAGCTGTTGCTACTATTTGTTCGGTGTTAGTCTGTGTCGGTTCCGTTGTTGGTTCTGTCGTCTCGGTCGTTGTCGGGTTTACCCAAGGCTATCTCTAGTAAAGGCTGAGGCTTTAGACTTGGCAACTCCGCCTTCGAGGTTGGCCGACGTGCTGTTCTTAGATAGAGTCTTATCTAAACACGATGGACTGAATGAAGCTGAACTCTTTAGCGATAGGTACATAAAAAGCGCAATTATATTAATTGTCTATGAATATATTTACACAATGAACGTCTATCACATTTCATGATAACGAAATATTATACTGAATATTGCTTTTCTTCAGATTGTGTTCTAATTATAGAGCATGTTTAACCTAATGAAATCAATCATGCATTTTATTAGCACTCAAGGGTTGGTAAATTCCTAAACAAAACAAATACAATGAATACAATTCACATATTAAATCTTTAACATTTTCTAACTTTTCATATAACTTGTCTATCAAGTTAATTAAAAAACTGTTATCATTATTAATGACATCATGAAAATTGTCACAATATTTAAACGCCGCCTGTAACTGGCTCCATTCACTCAGAACAGAGTTCCTAAAAATAAGTTTGTTGTCAGTAAGCACACTTGCATTAGGCATTATTCCACCGTTGACATGAACCTCAGTAGTAAGATCCTTATTTATTCTAATACTACAACCAACCTTAGGAATAGTTGTAAAATCTAATTTATATCAGATATAAATACTGACAGTTGTATGTACACGCCAGTCTTGCGGATAAGACAGAACCTTCGAACGCATATTTAATAAAAAGTTTTCATAGGAAGTAACTTTATTTTCCTCTTCAATTCATCTTTTCTCGTCTTCTTCTGCAGTCTTCAGTCGCTTCTCCACTTCCTTTTTTCTTTCCTCCGGAGATTTTCTTTTCACACTCTCGTTAATGCTGAGGTAAGAAGGCAAGCCAGGGAATAGTTTTGGAACTGCACTTTTACTTAAAATACGAGTTCCAAGTACACGTTCACATTGTTTTCCATCCTTATCTACATATCTTTCAACTGTAATTAAGTCGGAATCACGAAAATGTTTTATGCACACAATGGATCTGTCATTTGGTTTCCAATTGTCACGTGGAATAGCACGAATTCATTCGTGTCTAAGCGTAATTTGTTTAGGGAAATTAAATGATCGAACATAGCCCTCCGTTTTAATTGACGAGGCATAATTGCTTTTATACCCGGGTACCACACAGGAACTAGGCATTTTCACATAAGACACAAATATAATCTACTTAGAACCGCTAATTTAACATTCTAATGACAAGCATTACAGATAACTTCCTTGCAATAAATGGCGCGAGTGACCGACTGTAGCACGTCGCTCCGACGTTGCCAATTTTCGCACGCCGCAGCCTTTACTAGAGATAGCCTTGGTTTACCGCACTGGCGTACGATAATCCAGGTCTTGGTTCGGGAAGCTGGGTTGGAATGGATTGTGAAGGTTTAGGAATTGGTGGAGGGATCTGTTGAGGTGTTTGTACCGGGATGTGGGTTGGTGTTTGTTGGGTTGGGTTATATCGGGGGTAGTTTGGACAGCGTGCTTGGCCCGTATAGTGGGTATCGCTCTTGCAGCTGACGCAGAACTTGACTTGGTTGTCTGGTGGGTGTTTGCAGTTGACGGGATTTTTTCCGCAAGTGAAACACGTCTTGTCGTTTCGGCAGTCGGTTTTGTTATGTCCATACTGGGCGCAGTTCTAACACGGCCTGTGGAATACTGTCTCGTGGGCTGGCTCGACCTTGTAATTACGTCCGGCTATGTTGATTCCACATAGAAGTTGGTCGGCTGTGGTCACGTCCTGTGCTATGAGTCGAACCATCTGCGTCGGCTGGTTAGTCTGGGCGGAGGTTATTCTAGAAATGCGCTTGATTCCAGGAAACTTTTCTCGTAGAATCTGCAACAATTCGTCCTCCGGGATCTGGGTGCCGACATTCTTCATGGCGACACTGATCTCTCGGTTTCGTGGAAGTCTTTGTCCTTGGCGAGATGGTGTATGGACGATGAAAAGTTGTGCGGACGGTCCAAAAGTTCTAGCCGGTATGGCTTTAACAAATCGTTTCGCCTCGTCAATCGTCGGGAAGGTAAGTGTCGTCGTTCCTGTAGAGTGGGCCCAGTATTGTCTCGGAGTTTCCATGTTTAAGTTGTTTTGTCGTATAAGTTTCTGGATGAACAGTGGGTTATTGTTGTCAGTCGTGTGTCTAGTGATTTTTACAGTCGTTCTGCTGTTAAGTTGTTCACTTGCGGCTGTGGTGTCTCGGTCTGGTGGTGGTGTGGGTGCAAGGGAATTCCGGGGAGCAGGTTGTGGAGTGGGCGTGACCTTCTCGGCTGCCGTGGTCGAACCGGCGCTCGCGGTTGGTCGAGTCTTCTTCTTGCGCCGTGACTTGACGTTCTGCCAGTCTTGGTCTACCTCTCCTTCGGATTCATTTGAACCTTCAGAAGGCATAATCGTGGTGTAGAAGTACGAGTCCTGAATGTGTTGCAGTGGAGGGGTTTCGGGTCTGGTGTGGTACCTAAGAGGTTACGTCCAATTTCGGCTTCCCCTTCAAAATTTTCTAGAGCTCCTTCAGGGGAACAGCGTAACCCGGAGTGAGACTAGTGGCCAACAGGCTTGGAGCTCACATATTTAGTTTTGTACAGCCCCCAACCCCTTGCAAGGACGCGTTTTGCGTACCTTTTAAATTTTCCTCCCAATTCTCCTTCGATTTTTTTCGATTTTTTCGGCAGATTCACTCGTGGTGTAGAAGTACGAGTCCTGAATGTGTTGCAGTGGAGGGGTTTCGGGTCTGGTGGGTTCGGAGGAAGGACCTTCTGAGGGCCGGTCGGGTTTCACGGATCGGGATGGTGCAGGAGGGTCAGTCGGTAGCGTCCAAGGTCCTTGTAGTGTTGCGGTCGGTGGCGCAATATAGCGGGCTTTCTTCCCGAATTGCTTTGGGTCGGGTCTCGTAGCTTTCTGCAGTTTGTGTCGTGTCGAGAATGTGAACACTCTCGTTCTTGGTCCAAGCGTCAATGTGTCGGCCCGATGAGGAGGTTGTAGCGTCGCTAGTAAGTCTGGGTCAGCGTCTTCGACCATTACTGATCGGTTCGCTCTTTCAGACGGCCAGTTCTTTAGTTCGGTCCACGGATCTAGTGTTGTCAATTTAGTCGGTCGCTTAGTTGTCTCATGGGTGTCTGTTGTAGGCTGGTCGTGTGTAGTCTCAGTCGTGTCATTTGTCGTAGTAAGGTCAGTCTTCTTTTTCTTCTTTCCCTTCTTCATAGTGGTCGGAACGATGAAAAGTTGACCACCGTGTTCGTCCGTGACGACTACTGCGTCAGGTGGTTGTCGCCGCGGTCCGCGCCCACCGCTGCTGGTGCTCATCTCAAGGCCACCCGGCGATGCTGTGTCGCGAAGTTCTCGAAGATGCAGTAGAGCCTCTGTTGTACGTCTCTGTACCTCGTCCGTCGGGGGTGTCAGAGTTGATTGCTGGCAGAGCCAGCGGTCGTTTTAGGGTCTTACATTACAATGCCCTCTTCGACCGTGAGTGCTTGTGAGTGCAGTGTTATTAGAATGTTGGATATTTAGGGCTTTTATGAGATTGAGATTGAGACGTGGAAAGAAGACAGGTGGGTAGAAAGTAAGAAAGAAGATTTAAGAAGCAGATTTTAAATTTTGATTTGTTGTTATTTGAGGAGTAACCATGAACTGTTTGTGATGTAATTTGTTTACTGGGCTTGCGTGAATTTTGAATGTATTTTTTTTATTGTTTAGTTATTCAACGATAGCTATCATGCATCACTAAGCAGTGGTGAGGGCAGTCACAATTTGTTTATATTGTTGTTATCCTTGTGTTTGTGCGTTGGCATTTTGACTTCAGCTGTCCAGCAGTCGGAGAGATGTTCGCTGGTACGTTATGGTGTGGGTGGAGTATTTGATTTCGATTTCCTCTCGTTGTAGATGAAAGTGGATTATTAATTGTATGTGTCGGGTTCTGGTCCATGACATGTATGTGCATTCCTCAACGATGGCATTCTTGTGGAGTATTTATGGGAGACAGGCCGCGAATGAGCCGACTCCAGGAGACGAGGGGTGTTGTAGAGAAGGAGAGAGAGGGAGGGGAGAGTTTAATAGTTATTTTGTGGATTGAAATGATCATGATAGGCTTGTAGGAGTTTTTCAATGGTTGTGTTCTTGTTGGTGTGTGGGGGATTGTTAAACATATGTTGTGTGTATGGGCGACGTAGTGCGAAGTGTGTGCATTTAGTGACTGTTCGGATTAAGTGTGTGGAGAGTGGTTTCGTTTTGGTGTGGATGTATACGGTGTCGTTTCTGGTATGTTTGGGTAGTCGAAATATCTAGCGCAATAATTTCCTTTCACGGGACTCAAATTTCTTTTGTGTTGAGGGTGAAGATTGCAATAGAAAGTAGGAGGAGTAGGTGCACTGGGATCGAACCAGTGCTTTATATAGGTGTAGTAATGTGTTGGCGTGGCAGCCTTGTCGTCTAATGCCGCTTAGGTAGCTTACTGCTTTAGTGGCTTTGTTGTATTTGTCCCATATTGTTTGCGCTATTGTAGTCCAAGAGAGTTTTGATGTGAGTGGAATGCCTAGATATGGGGGGAAAAAATCGGAAAAATCGAAGGAGAATTGGGAGGAAAATTTTATAAGGTACGCAAAACGCGTCCTTGCAAGGGGTTGGGGGCTGTACAAAACTAAATATGTGAGCTCCAAGCCTGTTGGCCACTAGTCTCACTCCAGGTTACGCTGCTCCTCTGAAGGAGCTCTAGAAAATTTTGAAGGGGAAGCCTAAATTGGACGTAACCTCTTAGGTACCACATACGCGAGGGGGGGCTGAGATTGATCAAGTGATCACGGAACGGGGCGAGGAGGAGTTGGCTGGTGTTTGCCGTTAGAATGGCAAGACGCCGTCATCTGTTGTTCGATGACAAAGCATGTGAAGGCCGTCGGAAGAAGCGCCGTGTAATCTAATCTGCAATTTGAGAGGTCCCTGTCCTTTCAATTTGCGACTTATTGAGTGACCTCGTATATTTAATAGACTACTTATATTATCTGAACTAGGGCATACATCGTTTATAATAAGAGTGGAATATATATGGGGAAGGGCATATAGGTCCGTGGCCCATTTCTTATAGGGCTCATCCCGACATTTGTTTTACGCCTGAGGAAAACCACGGAATACCTTAGGCAGGATGAGTTGTCTCATATATAAGAGACTAGCCAATTTGGCTATTATGTAGGAGGTGATTGTTGTCCTGAGCCTTGTTGAATCGTCTCAATTTTGAGACAAGCCATTTGGCTATATGATGGCTCAATTACGAAGAGTGGGAGAGATGTAATTAGTTAATTAATTTAAAGTAATTAGGGAGATTAATGGGGATATGAGTGCAGGTCCGTGGCCCATTTCTTTTAGGGCTCATCCCGACATTTGTCTTAGCGCCTTAGGAAAACCACGGAAAAACCTTAGGCAGGATGAGTTGTCTCAATATCAGAGACTAGCCAGTTGGCTCTTAGGTTGAATGACTCTATGAATCGATGGATATATACTAGCCAATTGGCTCTATGATACTTCCATCGATCAACAAAAATAGATATTGTTAGGGAGGGATTTTGTTTAGCCCAGTTAAGACAAGGTCATTTTAAAGCGGTTGCACTATCCAAGGAGTCTCATGGAGTTGAGTCGTGGCTACCAAAACCTGGGAGTAACGCCATATGGGGGGTACCTAGCTCCTTAATTTATAGTGCCAGAGGGAGTCAGCCGAGGAGCTGTTATTAGTGCGGACCGCGGCGAGAACGTTGCCGACGTGTCTTCTTGCTTTGTGCTTTCCGGCTGAATGACCTTGGGTCGACGGCCTTCACCTGCTTTGTCATCGAACAACAGATGACGGCGTCTTGACATCCTGACGGCAAACACCAGCCAACTCCTCCTCGCCCCGTTCCGTGATCAATTGATCAACCTCAGCCCCCCTCGCGTATGTGGTACCTAAGAGGTTACGTCCAATTTCGGCTTCCCCTTCAAAATTTTCTAGAGCTCCTTCAGGGGAGCAGCGTAACCCGGAGTGAGACTAGTGGCCAACAGGCTTGGAGCTCACATATTTAGTTTTGTACAGCCCCCAACCCCTTGCAAGGACGCGTTTTGCGTACCTTTTAAATTTTCCTCCCAATTCTCCTTCGATTTTTCGATTTTTTCGACCTTGGGTCTCACGGTTGGGCTCGGCGGACGAGTTCTCCGCTGATGACGGCCCGTCGTCCGGGCGGTGAGAAATTTAATAGCCGGTGACCATGCCGCGCTTAGTTCGAGACCCGAGTCCCGGTTCAGGTTACCGCGTTCCGCCGCTATGGCCAGGGTTTCTTTTACTCGTCTATCCCAATAGCCCGCATACTTTACCAGGACCTCGGTGTTATTGAAATTAGCCCTATGGCTTTTTTCAATGCAATGTTCAGCCAATCCGGATTTTTCGGGCTGCATTAATCTGATGCTTCTTTGATGTTCCGAAAGACGCGTCGCTATTGTGCGTCCAGTCTGTCCAATGTAAGCCGCATCACATTCACACGGGATGCGGCAGATCCCTGGTACTCTGACGCCTAGATCGTCTTTTACTGATCTGACCTTGTTCCTGATTTTTGGCGGAGGTTGTGGATTGTTTTTATTCCATGCTTGTGGAGCAGTCTGCTTATCTTTCCCGACAACTTCCCTGTGAATGGTAGACAGGCTGTGGCTGGTTTTTCCGCTTCTAGTGAGTCCGTGATGGGCTGCTGCTGCTGCTTCTTGTGTCTTGCTCTATTCAAAGAGGCCGTGATGTCTTTAGCCAAATATCCATTCTGCTGGAGGGTGAGCTTCAGGTGTTGAAATTCAGTGTCTAATTGCTCCGGGTCCGATATAGAGACTGCTCTATGGGCCAGTGTGTTAAGTATGCCCATCCGCTGCGCTTTGTGATGGAAACTATTCGCGTTCAGGTACAAGTTGGTATGTGTGGGTTTACGGTATACCGCATGGCCCAGAGATCCGTTGTTATTTCTGGAGATAAGGACGTCCAGAAATAGGAGTTTACCGTTCGTTTCAACCTCCATAGTGAACTGGATCTGGGGTCGTAGACTGTTTATATGCCTGAGAAAATCTGGTAATGTGTCTTGTCCATGAGGCCAGATGACGAACGTATCGTCTACGTATCTGAAGAAATGTGTAGGCTTTAATGGCGCTGTAGCTAGTATTTCATGCTCCAGATGCTGCATATAGTAGTTGGCGATGGCTGGTGAAAGCGGGGAACCCATGGCGACTCCGTCTATATGTTCATAGTAGGTGTTGTTCTGTAGAAAATATGTGGAGGTGAGCGTGTGGCGGAACAATTCCGTGATGTCAGGAGGAAATTGATCGGAAAGCAGTAGCATGGCTTCCGAGAGTGGAACCCTGGTGAAGAGGGACACTACATCGAAGCTGACTAGAAGGTCGGACGGTTTCACTTTGATGTTGTCGAGGATCTCTACAAATTGTGTAGAGTTCTTCATATGATGTACGCACCCACCCACCAGTGGTTGTAGTAGGTTGGTGAGATAGCCGGCCAAGCGGTACGTAGGGCTGCCAATCGCATCCACTATAGGCCTTAGCGGTACCTCCGGCTTATGTATCTTGGGTAGACCATATAACCTGGGTCGTATACTGCCTGACGGTGAAACTAACCGCTTACTCTCGGCGCGGAGACTGGATTTCTTGATTAGCTGGTTGGTGCGTCTCTCTACTGAGCTGGTGGGATCTTTCTGGAGAATTTTATAGGCCGGATCGTTCAGCAGTTGATCGATCTTCTCCTGATACTACGTTGAGGAAAGGATGACTGTGGCGTTTCCCTTATCCGCTGGCAGAACGACTAAGTTGTCGTTCTTCCCAAGCATCTGCAAGGCTCTATTCTCCTCTCGGCTGATGTTGGGCTTAGGAATGGTGGCCTTGGTAACAGCCCTGGCAACTTCTCGGCGTATTTCTTCCGCGCTGTCTGATGGGAGCTGGTGGATAGCGCCTTCAATACTGCTAATGATGTCTGCGACCGGAATTTCCTTTGGAGCGAGAGCGAAGTTGAGACCCCTGGCAAGTACTGATGTGGTGGCCTCATCTAGCTGCTGATCCGTGAG
The DNA here is from genome assembly GCF_040183065.1 of Periplaneta americana. Taxonomy (NCBI): domain Eukaryota; kingdom Metazoa; phylum Arthropoda; class Insecta; order Blattodea; family Blattidae; genus Periplaneta; species Periplaneta americana. Next base: position 12,734,456 of record NC_091132.1, read on the forward strand.
GTTGATTATGATGCGACTGGTCTCTAATGGCGGAACTGACTCTGTAGATTTGATTAGGCCTTCGAATTTCTTGGTGTGTCGTTTCGTGCATCGCAGAAGAGATGCCATGGCTTGTGTGAACGAGGACTGATCCACCCTGTCCCAATCCATAGATGAAAGTCTACTCGATAGAGCCAGACAGGATTCTAACAGTTTTTGGTCGATTACTGACAGCTCTAACCAGCGCTAGGCTAGTGCGTCTCAATATCTTGGCCGTTGTAGTGTTCTTGACTGGATAGCGGAGTCTGACAAACTTCGGCGTGACTTCCTTGTCTCTGCATCTTGTTAGAAAGGCCAAGGAGCTAAGTAATTTCCCCTTAGTCTCTCGCAGGTTTTGGTGTCTTCTGACTGACTTTTATTGGGGCAGTTAAAAAAGTATTGGGAAAAACGATGTAGATTAATATATATTAATTCGAAGGAGCCAGGTCATAAGTTGGTGGTCCACCGACGTTTCGAGGATGAGGGTACCTAGCTCCTTAATTTATAGTGCCAGAGGGAGTCAGCCGAGGAGCTGTGCGCCGATTGGCTGTTATTAGTGCGGACCGCGGCGAGAACGTTGCCGACGTGTCGTCTTCCTTTGTGCTTTCCGGCTGAATGACCTTGGGTCTCACGGTGGGCTCGGCGGACGAGTTCTCCGTTGACCTTATGACCTGGCTGGAAGCCCGAGAAAATTTCGAATTAATATATATTAATCTACATCGTTTTTCCCAATACTTTTTAAACTGTCCCAATAAAAGTTTGTTATACTAAAAGCCAGGTTATGAACCGACTAAACCGGAAGCAACGTTCTGTTGCTCTCTTTCTGAGCTCTGTTGCCACATAGTGGTGCGAGATTCAAAGCGTGTTCAGCGTTTGTCACCGATATGTTTAAAATAACTACTGTATATAGTTCTCGATAACACTATCAACAATATTATTAATTAAAATTACTGTTTTTAAGAAAGCACGAGCTAATGACGCTGGTACGAAATGCGACTCGTAATGCACGTGGTACTGCAAATGAACTGGGAAGTTTGGCTACACTGTCTCCGTGATTCCGTTGCCAGATTTTCGTTAGCAGACGACATTTTCACGTGAGGTCCAATGAAAAGCTCCATTCTCCTTCCCCCTTCGCCCCGCCATACTCAACGTGTCATCGCTGCACAGGCTACCCCTCTAACCCACACTTTCCTCTCGCCCTGCCAACTACTTCCTGTTTAGTCGGTTTATAACCTGGCTTTTAGTATAGTTTGTTATATATTTGTTGGTTCTGACTCATCCCGTGGTTAGAAAGTTCGCTTACACGTTCATAAAATCGTAGGTCAGGTATCTTTGAATGTCAATGTATCCCCTACTAATCGATAGTGACCGAAATTTATTCGTTTAAGCACAGTCTATGGTCTGTCCAAAACTACTTCCGACCTGACAAATGGTGCCTTTAGCATGTTACCATGGTAACGGGACGGTGTTACCGTGTCTATGTTTACAAGCTGCACGTGAATACCACGGTCTAGTGGTGAATACAGTGCCCGGAATGACTTTGAGTTGGCTGGTTAGCGCGTGCTTTGTGTGAATTAAAAATATTATTTAGTCGTATTATTGTTTTAGTGTATCGATAATTATTATGTTTAAATTATATTAGACCCTAGATCATATATGTAACAGATAACTTCTCGCTACGTTAAAATCGGCAGCACTTTGAAGAGAACAACCGCCAGGATCGCCACCCGTCCGCCGTAAATGAACACGAGATGGCAGCGCAGTCGCTAATGCAATTCAAATGGGAATGATGACGTGACTCCTTATGTAATAACTAGATGGCAGCGTAGTAAACCTGACAAAAGTTGTTAACCTTAAAGCCTATAAGCCCGACATATCTGTTACATATATGATCTAGGATTAGACGTATTATCTTCGTTGTTATTGGTGGAATGTATGGCTAGTGTGAGTTTTCTAGTTTCTGCGAGATTTTCTAAACAGGTGACTTGTGCAATGTCGGAAGGAAGGAAAGGCAGGCGGAGAACAAAGAATATTGTACAAGGTGCCCCGTTAAAGAGTCAAGCGCGAGAGATGGTGTGTTATGTAAGAGAGTATTTTGAGAGGGAAAAAGATAATGGCGGGCGTCTTTTACCTTTGGCGCAAGTCGTAATGAGAACTGCTGCTTGTGTTAAAATTAATAAGAGCACTTTATCGATATTGGAAAAGAAAAAGGCTGTGTATATTTTCAATCATAAATATTTTTACAGTTTACAATTTTTTCAACGCCTTTCTAACAACATTACATTGAATAATATCGACACTCATAAAAGTAAAGGCTTCGTATTAAATTTAAACCTGTTTTTACAGTTTACAGTCCTTTCGACGCATTTCTAACGGTATTACATTGAATAATACCGGTACTACTACTACTACTACTACTACTACTACTACTACTATTATTATTATTATTATTATTATTATTATTATTATTATTATTATTATAGACTAATAAAAATAATGTACACTAATTTTAATGCCTAATGTTCAACAAATTGGTTAGAAATGTATGTGTTCATGTCAGCCGTTCATTACTGCACTCTATCGGCAGCGCTCTCGCTTACACGAAAGATGGGCAACATGACAACACTGCTCCCCGTTCTCTGTAAGCTGTCAAGTCGGAAGTATTGTATATACAGTCACGAAGCTTGAGTGCTAGGAACAATAGACTGTGCCGGTACTATTTCGCATTGTCTGTAATGAGGCGATAATAGCGATCCTAGTGGTTAGCAACTGTCTATGGATGCATATTTACTACGTTATGTTATGTGGAGGAGTTCCGAACCAGTGGTGTATTTCTAAATAAAAAAAATGGCCTGGCTTTGGGATTTCGGTGGTACTGGTAGTAGTTGTTTTCGTCGACGACGCTGTTGTCATCATAATCATCATCATCGTTGTTAAGTCTGAAGAGTAGATCTCATTATGAAATTGTTTTCATATAAATAAAATATTACTTTTTATAAATGTAAAATTTTACAAAAATATGAAAATCATAAAAGTGCCCTGGCGCTGCCCGGCCACAAAAAATAATGGTCTGAAATACACCCCTGTTCCGAAATAGGCTGTATTACGGTCTAGCCAACAATGGAGCACATATTGAACATTTAATTTAGTAAATTTAAGTTTAGGAAGTTATTACCCAAGGTAAATTATATTTTCATCCTACAACCAACTGACGGTAACAATAATCTAGGTTGCCAGGTGACGATAGAAAACGAAGCGAAACTTCTCGTAGACTGAAGCGTTGTAGCTTCATCTAGCAACAGAAGTTGGTTTGTAGATTCGGTACTGGAATGTGAGTCCTATCTTTGATCATTTTGATGATTCCGCTACTTCTTGTCGAGGTGCTGCTAGGTACTTGGTTCACGTCGATAATTGTGTTGGTGTTGGTCTTGGTGTATAAAGCTGTAGCCCGTATTATGCAGCCACGCTAGTTATCTCCTTGATTTTCCATTCGCTCTTTGTTTTGAGCGTGTGTTAAAAAACGTTCGTGGTTTTTTATTTTTATTGCCTAACGTGAGAGTTTCGTAAGACTGGTCTGAAAAGGTAAGTACATGCGGTAGTTCTCCAGTTTTACTACATGTTGTTTTGAAGATTGTCTTACACATATGTATCTACTATTGCGTTATCACGTTAAGGTACAAATGGTCATTCCACGAAAATATCAACCTCCATGTCCATTTACGAAACTATCCAAAACGCATTATGTGATATATATGAAATCCTCAAACTCTACTTTTCGGATATGAAAACCGTTTTTGCATGGGAAAATGGATGTTGAAGTAAATTTGAAAAATTGTAGTGAAAGTAATTTATATTGCGAAAGTTGACAAAATGCATTAATATTACAGATTTATTAATTTGTCCATTAAATGTGAAGCACAGGAACGCCATTTCATAATTTCAATTAAGAAACATGCCAAACGAATTATTTTGCACCAAAAAGCGGATGCTCCCTGGACCAAAAATACACAAATTCAATCTTCTAAGACGATTTTTTTGTTTGAATACTTTCGTTTTATAGTTTATTTCAGCTATTTTAAAAAGGTGATGAATGTCGTTCCTTTAATTCACAACTACCTCGAACCCGGGTCCTTGATTCTACGTACCAAGCGCTCTGACCACTGAGTTCGATCCCCGGCGCCGGAGCGAATTTTTCTCCTCAAATATTAATTGTCAATATTACAGATATTATTCTGTAGGACAAATTAATAAATCTATAATATTCTCATAGCCGCATACATTTGTACACATTACTGTGCACGTAACTGCTGAATCCCGGCCAAACAAGTCACTCAGCTGAGTGCGCTCCTAGTATAATGGCAGTTGACATTGGACATATACGTCAACATATATGCCTAACTTGGAGTCAGGCCACAAAGGGAAACATTGAAGGAGGAGGTTTCGGTCCGGTACTGTGGATTGAATTCGGCGTAGCTCAGTGGTCAGAGCGCTTGGTACGTAGAACCAAGGACCCGGGTTCGATCCCCGACGCCGGAGCGAATTTTTCTCCTCAAATATTAAAATGCATTAAGTTTAATTGATCATATAATGCTTAGGAATTATGATTTAATAACGGGACCAAGTTCACCAGGAACTTTAAAGCTTTTCTTGTCCGTAGAGTGCCAGTTTGATTCGAAAATCTTATGGACTGCAATTTCAGTCGTTGATATCTAAAGGTTACCCTACTGCGTCATGTCTGGAACGAAATTGACGTTTTTTTTTTCTTTATAAAAAGCTAACCGTTGGATATTTTCTTTAAGCTTTATTTTCTCTTAGAAAATGTAATTTGTCATAAAAAATTATATGAGCGATTTTTTAGATTTTTTTTTTTTTTCATTTAAGGGCACTTTTTGTGAATTGAAAGTGCGTCATGTCCGGAACGAAAATTCTTCAGTGATTTTCGAGACAGAGTAATTGCTTCGTACTAGCGTACTTACTTAAATGAAGTCATATAAATAGGATTATGTTAGTGCTGCAATAATATCACTTCTCACATTCCCTTACCCACCACTTGTTCATTCAAGGTACGCGGTGTCAAAGTAATAAGGCAGGATCAATACTGGAATAGGTTGTTCCCAGCGTGTCATTATCGATACCAATAAAGAAATCCAAAGAAACTTGCATTGAAAAAGAAATGGAAGGAGAATTACTCCTGTTGTGAGTTAATTACACATCCATAATGAATAATGCGCAAGGTGCGAATTAACGGGGGGGATGGGGGATTTCCCCCCCCTCTTGGGAAGTTATGCCCCCTCTCATAAATTTATATTAACATCCCTGCCAGGGATAACTTCTATCCCCCCCTCACAAAATATAATTGTATTATTTTAATACGAATATACTTTATAAAGTAAGCAAAGAAAATAATATTGATGTATTATCATCACCGGCAAGCTGACAACAATCGATAACTTAGGAACTACACATCTTATCCTAAGTCTGCTCATGGATATAATTATTATTATGATCAAGATTGCAAGACAAACAATTCAGTGCGACCAAGTGTTGAACCGTATCGAATGAAGATAATAGTAATTTTATGTATGGTATTCTCTATCTAGGATTCTACCCCCGTCTCATCAGAAATCTTAAGGTACGATCACACGTCGCTACTTTTGCAGCGCTGCAGTATAAAAAACTGCGCAACTCTTGTACTGCGACGAGTGAACAACGGTGCAACCCGAAAAGTTGCGGCTGCCAAACCTGCTGCCCGCTACTTTTCCATGCTGCGCGCAACTTAAAAGTGGCGACGTGTGAACAGGGTTCTCAGGGTTGCAGCCGCAGCATTTTTGATATCGGTTTTGTTGAAACTTTTGCTGCGGTTGCAACCAGTGTTACCACCAAAATGTGTCAATGATACGTTTATTGTTTGGATATATTTTAATGTTAAATGTGATGAAAATAAATTATTTGTAACAGTTATTAAATACACAACACAGTCTGAGCATAATTGGTGACGATATAATTCATTTTTTAAATTTTCCGTAGCGTAGTTCCAAACAGGAGGGTTGCCAACATTGATTACGTGAATATACTGTTGGTTATCATTTAAGTACATAGGCGTTTTTAAAAGCTTTATAGTAAAAATAATGTCAATTTCTGAATACTAGATTCGACAGAAAAGCAAATAATAGATAAGGAAGCTTTCGCATGAGTTTATTAATAATGCGAACTTACTTACTTACAAATGGCTTTTAAGGAACCCGAAGGTTCATTGCCGCCCTCACATAAGCCCGCCAGCGGTCCCTATCCTGAGCAAGATTAATCCAGTCTCTATCATCATACCCCACCTCCCTCAAATCCATTTTAATATTATCCTCCCATCTACGTCTCGGCCTCCCTAAAGGTCTTTTTCCCTCCGGTCTCCCAACTAACACTCTATATGCATTTCTGGATTCGCCCATACGTGCTACATGCCCTGCCCATCTCAAACGTCTGGATTTAATGTTCCTAATTATGTCAGGTGAAGAATACAATGCGTGCAGTTCTGTGTTGTGTAACTTTCTCCATTCTCCTGTAACTTCATCCCGCTTAGCCCCAAATATTTTCCTAAGCACCTTATTCTCAAACACCCTGAACCTATGTTCCTCTCTCAGAGTGAGAGTCCAAGTTTCACAACCATACAGAAGAACCGGTAATATAACTGTTTTATAAATTCTAACTTTCAGATTTTTGGACAGCAGACTGGATGATAAGAGCTTCTCAACCGAATAATAACACGCATTTCCCATATTTATTCTGCGTTTAATTTCCTCCCGAGTGTCATTTATATTTGTTACTGTTGCTCCAAGATATTTGAATTTTTCCACCTCTTCGAAGGATAAATCTCCAATTTTTATATTTCCATTTCGTACAATATTCTGGTCACGAGACATAATCATATACTTTGTCTTTTCGGGATTTACTTCCAAACCGATCGCTCTACTTGCTTCAAGTAAAATTTCCGTGTTTTCCCTAATCGTTTGTGTATTTTCTCCTAACATATTCACGTCATCCGCATAGACAAGAAGCTGATGTAACCCGTTCAATTCCAAACCTTGCCTGTTATCCTGAACTTTCCTAATGGCATATTCAAGCGCAAAGTTAAAAAGTAAAGGTGATAGTGCATCTCCCTGCTTTAGCCCGCAGTGAATTGGAAAAGCATCAGATAGAAACTGACCTATACGGAATTAATAATGCGAACATAACCACAAAATGTATATTGAGAAGTCAACACGGAGATGGGAACCTGCAGCATGACTGCGGCTGCAAAAGTAGCGCCTTGCGTGTGAACAGACTCGCAACCTCCAGTTGCAACTTTTGCAGCACTCGGGTTGCGCAGCACGAAAAGTAGCGTGCAGCACGCTACTTTTGGCTTACCTGTGAACACGACACGCAACTTTTGCAGCTGCAGTATAAAAGTAGCGCTGCAAAAGTAGCGACGTGTGACCGTACCATTAATTCGCACCCTGATAATCCGTAATATTTAAATCGAATATCAAATAACAGAAAAAGAAATCATATCAAAGGAAAATGGAAAAGAAACTAACTAATATACGACACATTAAAATAAATTAAACTGATCTTTGCTTTAGCTTAGTCCACATTAGTCTCTGACCACGAAAACATGAACATTTTTAGCAGACTATAAATATAGCCAAACCTCGTGTCGATACATACGTTAATTCAGAAGAATTGCTACGGATTTAAAGACTGAAAACAGTAAAGTAGCAACAAATGGTACCTTAAGCCAGTGGTTCCCAATCTTTTTTGACTGACGACATACACTTTTCTGATCGCCCACGATATCTCGACACACTTATTTGTTTTTATTAATAACAATATAATAACAACAACCAGTGATTTTCTTGTGGAGGAAAAGGTGGTGAAACTCTGGGTAGAATATTTTATAGCGTACTGGGAGATGATTACTGTTCACTGCTCGGGAATTTTGTCGTTTTTAACCTCCTTTCGTCCAACTAAGACTCAAGGTCTAAGCGGAATTCAAAGAAAAATTAAATTAAAAACGTAGTTATTCACACATATTTCGCTTGCATGATCAAAAATGCAATGAAAAAAGTGCCGGAACGCCGTTCCAGCGCGTTCCGCCAGAAAAAAAGCACTGAAACTTCTATATCTGCAGTGCTTGAGAAAAGTGACATAAGTCAGTTTCCACAAACCTTTTTTGATAATTTATTGACAACTTACACTGGTTTATGTCGATTTGATTTTTTTCTGTATGAATTATTGTAATGGGAGGAATACTTATGTATTTTTTTCCAAGCGAGCAGATGTTCCGTAAATTGTCAATAAATTATCAAAAAAGGTTTGTGGAAACTGACATGTCACTTTTCCCGAGCACTGCAGATATAATATCGGACATCCACTGTTGTAGATAGTTCGATGTTAACACGCAACCGAAAATTCTTAAAAAACAAAAACAAAAAACAAAAAACAAGCGGCAATTTGAGTGGAATTAAAAAAATACAAACGTAGTATGTGTCAAAAATCCCAACCTATCTATGCTGGATGTCCGATAAAAGATTTTTTATGATCGTTTTTGAAAACTCACCTATTCAAATTAATGTGAAGTCTGCGCTTGGTGGGTTGCACAGAATTTCTCTATACATGGCCGTACGGTTCACAGGACAAGTAGGCCTAAATCATCGTCAGGATGCAGCAGTCTGTTACTTTGTTTAGAGTTCACTATTTGCATGGTAGAAAATGCTGATTCACACAAGTATGACGTTGAAAACGGTAGTTATAAATGTATTTTTAGTTTATTCGGTATCATCGAATGATTTGACAAAACATTTCCGCATATAAAACACTCGGGATTTTGTTTATATTCATCTCCACGCCACGTAAAACCATATTGCAAGTATTCATCACTACATTTACGAAACGCAGTACGGTTTTGTGAACCCTGAAGGGAATTTTCGCGCACATAATTTGAATTAGCACTGCTGTTATCTAATTCTAATCCAGAGCTTGATTTCGAATAAAAAATGTGTCCATGATAAAATCTAAATAAAGAACTTTTCATAAAATAGTCGCACTATCATACTGAAACTGATCAATAAGTTCTGACGATTCTAAACTCTAGGGCCTACAGTATTTATTACTATAGTCCCGTCGCTCTAATTTCCGGCAGCCAATCGCGTTGCAGGTCGGCTACATTTAAACGTGTGCGTCTTGTGATTCGCTTATGAAGACGTTATTCATTTCTTAAGGCTCGATAAATACTTAATATAATCGCCCGCCATTTTGGCTCTTTCGTTGGCGTTCGCAAAAAGCACAATTATTTGCTGAATTACAGTGCATTTGATTTATTATCATAGGAGCTACGACATGATAATATTTAACGGTGTGCCAAATAGATTCCTCGTATGGTAGCTCGGCAACGATAGAACAAAAATGGCGAACGATACTACCTACCTAGACTTTATAGAGCCTTCACTTCCTAAGACGTAAGCAAAGAGGCGGAGTCACGCCGGAAATAACAGCGTCGCGACTATAAGTGGATACAGTAAACGAATTACTAAGCATTGTTGCAGGTGTTCACGTTTCATTGGTAAAGTCTGTCTCAAAATAAAATGTACCATATCAAAGACTTCGTTGTAAATAAAACATTTTGTTGTAAAGAGGCTTTCAGGATGACATAAAATTTATTTTTCAATTCCAAAATTTCGCGACATATTCCATGGGGCTGTGCGACACACCGGTTGGGAACCCCTGCCTTAAGCGAGGTCGGGGATATATTGAAAACGTTGCTGCCCGAGGTCATCATTCACTGGATTGTGACTAAGCGACAGTCGTTACATTTAAGGAAAATTCGTAATTGTGCTAATGGTGAAAACTTGTAGATTTTGCGGAATACTTCACAGTCCAATACCAAGATGTCTACACCTGTGGAGTAACGGTTAGCGCGTCTGGCCGCGAAACCAGGTGGCCCGGGTTCGATTCCTGGTCGGGGCAAGTTACCTGGTTGAGATCTTTTCCGGGGGTTTCCCTCAACCCAATATGAGCAAATGCTGAGTAACTTTCGGTGCTGGACCCTGGACTCATTTCATCGGCATTATCACCTTCATCTCATTCAGATGCTAAATAACCTAAGATGTTGATAAAGCGTCGTAAAACAACCTACTAAAAATACCAAGATGAGGTACAAATTGCGCATTTGTGTCGGGATCAAATTTCAATTTTCATGACCGTAGTGTGGCTGGAGGTAGAAATTTAATTTCTTCTCGATGGAGCTGCCTCACATTGAAAACAGCGGTTCAAATTCCTGTACGAATATTTGAGAACAATAAACTCTAGTCACATTGTTGAGTTAGAGTTTTTAGTGGCCATCGCAAGTTGTTTTGAAGAATGCGCTAGACTTGTGTCATCAGAAACCCAAGGGATAAAGATTACGTTTATCACCGAAGGAAGATCAAAGGTAATGCAACTGGCACCTCGCTCGCTATGGAAAAAGTGATGAAAACTTTCGCCACACAAACTGCATCTTATTGAGCCTATAGCAGCGATGACCAAAACTCGAACGGCAGTGATTGTGATTACACTCGAGAGACAGTCTATAAAGTAAAGGGACGGGGAGAGGTACTTGGCATGAAAACTACAACCATTGGGGTTCGTGCACTAACATTGAGTTCTTCATTAACCTGCTAATAAAAATCGCAAGCTATGCTGTATAATCTAAGTTGGAATTTTCAAGTTAAAGAAACGATAAAAAAAATCTGTTCCTCCATTCACTGTTTGAGTCGCTTGAGAAACTTCTTGCCCCAGCAACTAAAACTTACCCTAGTACAAACCTTAGTAATGCCTCACTTCGATTATTGTGACGTTTTGTTAAATGACCTAAGTTCTGAATTGTTAGTCAAGTTACAGCGAGCTCAGAATATGTGCGTCAGATACGTGTGCAACATCCGACGATATGATCACATATCACCGTCCTTCGCAAGTCTTTCGTGGCTCCGACTTAAAGAACGCAGAACTTTACACTCTTTATCTTTACTCTATCGAATTCTGCACACCTCAACACCAAATTACCTTTCGTCTCGTTTCTCTTATTTATACTCTAACCACGACGCAAATACCAGATCACTTATCTGTGGCGCGCTAAGTATACCTCTTCATAGAACATCTTGTTATTCATCATCTTTTACAGTATCCACCTCGCGTCAATAGAATTCCTTGTCACAAAGTATTAGGGGCTGCAAGACAATAAACACCTTTAAAAACAGCTTAAAAGATAACCTTATTAGCATTTCACTCCAATCATACTGATTTAAAATATCACTGTCTATATTGTTACTTCATTCTTTAGACATCATCCTGATACTGCTGTATTTTCAAAATTTTCTCATAATAATCTCTTTCTATCATCTAATATTATTTGAAATATATTAACATTCTATGTATTTTAGCTTAATTCTGCTACACAGTTTATTTCAGTGTCTAATTAATAGTTCATAGTAGTTTGTTGTCTAATTCGTATATAACTCTTGTATACATGTAACTCTTACTTGATCAAATTATTGAATTTTTTGTAAGTTCATGCATATGTATATACACTTTTTGCTGGTTGAGTGGAAGAGAAGGCCTTACGGCCTTAACTCTGCCAGCTAAAATAAATCATTATCATTATTATTGTTATTATTATTATTATTATTATTATTATTATTATTATTATTATTATCAGTAATGTCACTACTGTCATCAAGAGCCAATAATATGTATATACATATATACATTTTCTTGCCTTTTTTATATATATTCCTCATGAACACAATCAGAAATGTCCTGAACTCTCTTCTGAATATTTAGTCGAGAAAGCGCAATGTTTCAAAATTAATTAACAACTTTCATTGGACAAATTATTTCAGCCACCTTGATCATTACGCTTTTAAAAAAATAGTAGAGTGATACGTATCGTACACAAAAGAAAAATTTAATTTTATGTTGTAGTTTCTAAGAATAGATTGCAGTTTGTTTAAAAACCGATTGTTGCAAATCATCTTCATTTTCTGCCATCAATATCTGGTCGTCTGAAAAAAATGACTCTTTGTAATAGGTTACTGTATTTCTATCGATGTAATACTCCCGAGGGTTATATTGATTTCCAATCTTTAATTATTTTGTCCAGGTATTATTATTATTATTATTATTATTATTATTATTATTATTATTATTATTATTATTATTATTATTATTATTATTATTATTGTATTTCAACGTATCAAAATTTATACCAAAACTCAATGAATAGAGAGAATTTTAATTCTTATATTTACACCATAATTCAAAGAGGATGGTGCAAAAGTAAAGACCTCTAGCGAGAGTGACAACAGTGGTAAACGGTAAATTATTAAAAATTGTGAAAGCGACACGTCTCAAGTTATTGTGTGTTTATTTGCTAGTTCATGTCATCACCACCAGAGACGTAGCGTAGTGCTACATAAGATAGTGACATCGAAGCAAGTAAGAGGAGTTTTGCGTCATTGAATTCGCACAAATGAGGGGCCGTTATAACAGGACAGTGAAACTTTAGAATTGAATTTAATAAGAATGCACCACATAGGAACTGCATTGCGCGCTCTGTGACGTAATTTGAAACTGGTTGCTGTTTATGTCCTAGGAAATGTCTGTGGACAGACCAGACTTCGGAAGATACAGTAAACAGGGTACGAGCCGTGTACGAAGTAATCCTAGCACGTCAACAAGGTGGACTAGTAGGTAACTATGGGTGCCATAGTCCACGGTATAGAGATCTTATGGAAGCGTAATAATATCCTTATAGAATGTTGGATCGACCATATAGGATATGAGTCACCAATGTCACTCTGACCCCCGCGATCGCCAGACTTAACCTACGACTTCTTTATGTAGGAGTATACCAAAGACTACGTGTCTATCACCCCTAGGCCACAGAACTTGAAATATCTGAGTGATGCATCACAAAAACAGTGGAGTCAATATCAGAGGACATGCTGTCATGAGTATTTTCTCGACATCTGTCATGTCATCAACAGGGCTCATGTCGAGGTTTTGTAGTGCACAAGTAAAACTTGGAAATTAACGCGTCTTTTCATGTTAATACAGTTGTGTTGAGTTCATTCAGTTATGAATAACATAAAGTTTACTTTTGCACCACCCTTTTTGAATTACCTTGTATTAGTACATTCTCAAAAAATTTCATCTAATTCAAATGAGAATAATTTTTCAAGGAACATTTTATAGATAGAAAAATGCTGAAAAATAAGAACATCTGAGAAAATATTGAAAGAAATGTGTACTGAATTTTTAAATTTTAGTATTTAGTATTTATTTATTTAACCTGGTAGAGATAAGGCCATCAGGCCTTCTCTGCCCCTCTACTAGGGGATTACAACTATAATATGAAGAATAAAATTACAATTAATATTAAATTTACAATTATAATAAATTTTATACACATGCTTTGGAAAAATGTCAAGTGGGACTTAGAATTGGCGGTACATTGAATTACAATTAATATTAAATTTACAATTACAATAAATTTTATACACATGCTTTGGAAAAATGTCAAGTGGGACTTAGAATTGGCGGTACATTGAATTACAATTAGTATTAAATTTACAATTACAATAAATTTTATACACATGCTTTGGAAAAATGTCAAGTGGGACTTAGAATTGGCGGTACATTGAAAGAGGAAGAAAGATTTTAACACAATATTATTACGTCACTGTGCATTGCGCCTACATAAAACGCAGAATCGTTAATAAAAAAAAGAAGATAGGCCTATAGAAGAAATTATTGTAAAGTTTATTGAACAGACAGTTACAGTAGAATGTGGGTGGGTTATTCAGCTTAAAAATGAAATGCGTATATGAGGGTTAAATCTGTGAATTTGTTTCCAGGAAGAAGATTCTGATGAAAGTTCAGATGTTAGACGAAGATCGAGCGACAATTCAGACATCGAATCACGTGCAGCATCATCATCGTCATCTCTGAGACATACAACTAGTGAGAGTGAAAAGAAACCCGATTCTACTGTCTCGAGTGAAAGGAATAAAACAATGAGGAATGGAATTAACGACAATGTTCGTGTGAATAAGAAGACACCTTCAACGTCATCATTGTTTGATGTCAAAGACTTGTGTCAAAACAAAGTTGATAATCATGGGGAAAAGAGGCAGTGGAAAGAAGGGTCACTAACTGGCAGTAAAACCAATCTTGAAAATTCACCATTAAAGAAACTTAAATTAAATTTTGCGAGTTCCAGTGATACTTCGGAAAAGAGGACTGACAGTGATAGTGATGTGAGAAACCAGACAGACCTATTGTTAAGACTTGGGGGAGATGCTTCATCAGGCAGCCCGAAGAAAAGTTGTGTTGAGTTACCAGAAGACGATTTACGTCATATTCTCAAAGCTAAGAGAAACCGTAAACACAAAAAAAGTGTTGAAGTGCCTAAGTCAGAAGCTCAAGGTTAGTGAATATTTTTTATTTCATGAATCAGTTTTAGTGACATTTCTATTTCAAGAAGATTAGATTTACTTACATTCTCATTATAGGTTATACAGGGTGTAATAGTAATATAGGCTACGTTACAAGAGCGGTATGTTGACGTTTTCATGTTCGAGGAAAAGATTGAAAAAGCGAAACGTAGTTGAGCTTTTTTAATTTCCGAGAACATGAAAACAAACATACCGCTCGTGTATCGTACATTATTTTGTGCGAAGATCGTTTATTACATACCTGAAAGACGAACTTCTAATTAGTTGCAATGAAATCTCCATGTTGGTTTCTGTTTAACGACGGCAACTTCGGAAAACCAAAATATCTTTCTTCAACATTGTTGCTATAAAATGTTTTCTGTGTTTACTATACTCCAGCAGGCCGTGATATACGTCTGTATTTTTTTTCCCCCAGTCTATAAATGCGAACTTAAAACAAACGGTAAGGTTATGTAATGATTTATTTTTTCATTTTAATATTTTAACAATATTATTTATATAACATAATGCAGTAATAACATCGGCATCTGGAATCTTGTTGATTTTTTCACGGCTTCCTTAATGTTACTTGCATTACAAATGCAGTAACTTTTGTGGTGTTGTAGAGTTTACTTAATTTTTGCAAATATTTAAAAACAATAATTAACATTACAATTTAGGTGAAATTGCAGTGGTAAGTTTCCAATTTATAATTATTACTATGTTAAACGTCTCTAAAAATAATATGTTAAAAGCCTAAAGCAGTAAAATGAATGTTGCGCTTAAGCGGTAAGAAGAGGGAAATTGTTATGTGTGTTCCGTTGGGAATACTGAATGTGGTATTTCACAATTAGCGCGTATTGGTTCTGTGCGGAAAACAAGCAAATACGCACGATCTCGCACAAACGATATAATCTGCCAAAATTATATAGACTGGTTTGCTTAACAAAATGTGTAGTGAAATTTAATTATTTCTTATAATTGTGATTTTAATTTGAAAAATACCATGTTTTTAAGATTGATAGTATAGTCTAATAAGTTATGTTTACATTTCAACTGAAAGTGAATGCCACCAAATGGCTTATAATGATGATAGTGGAAGCTTTCACAAAAATGCATGCATTTCATGTGCGACCACCCATAGTTCCATCTAGCGGTTCACAGTTAAAACTTCTCTTGAATGAGTATTCTGCTTGTAATTTTCAGGAAAAGGCACAAAAATTTTCACAATGCTAATATTTTTGTCTTGGTACGGAAAGTAATCGCAGAGTCCACTGCAAGAATGTTGGATGTCATTTGGAATACATTTTTCAGGAGAAGCAATTGAAAGTTTGAAATGCTTAGCTCTCAAAGCTTAACTGTGATTTTCCGATCATTACTGGACAATGACTATCAGTGTTAATGCCATAATATAACTCTCTATCAGGGGCAGACGCAGGATTTTTTTTCGGGGAGGGATTTGAGGAGATAGTAAAAATGGAGTAATGAGAAATAAGTTTATATACTCACAATTTGTTTCCGAGTCACAAACATTTACAAGTTGGCCTGAGTAGCGTAGTCGGTATAGCCTTCTGTGCTCGAAGTTGCGGGTTCTACCCCAACCCAGCTCGATGGCGTTTAAGTGTGTTTAAATGCGACAGGTCTCATATCAGTCGATTTACTGGCATGTAAAAGAAGTCCTGAGGGAAAAAATTCCGGCACACCAGCGACGTTGATATAACCTTGGCAATTGCGAGCCTTGTTAAATAAACCATAATTTTTTAATTTTAACATTTACAATGACTTCAATACAAAAATAATAACAGAATGACATTTACAGAAGAAGGCGACAAGGCTTCTTTGACATTTCATCCAGTACTTCATGAGCTTTTACTTCTACATTTTTATGTATATACATCAAGGCCAGTGCATTTATTCTGTCTGCTCCTCAAGTAAGTCTTCAAATACCGCAATGTTGAGAACGACCATTCTGGTGTTGCTGTAGTTACAGGCAACGTGCAGAAAAGTTTCAGCGCCTTGCAAGTGTAGGGAAAAATAATTTCATTGCACCTGTTCAAAGATGATATAAAATCAGTAGGTATTAGGTGAAGATTTTTCTGATCAAGGAAATTTCTTCTCCACATCTTCAATTCATTGAAGAAAGACTCTGGTGATGCATCAACATCATTGGGCCACTGATTTACTACAGCTTGAACAGCAGTTTCTAAATCTTCATCTGGTGCTCGCACTATGTTTTTAGGCAGAAAAGTTTGTATGGACTTTAGGATTCCCTTATGATTTAAAAACCTGTCCTTGAGCTGACTAATGAAATAGTCTAATAAGAGAAGGAAAATTAAAAGCCTAAAATACTCTTCATGACTCTCTGTCTTGAAGTAAGAACGCTGTGTTTGTCTTACTGCATTTCTTGGAATTTAACACTTAAGCAAAGAGAATTTTCGTGGAAAACTCTCTAATTCCTACGTGCATTCACGAATTAAAATTAATATTATTTTTGTTTCTTGTTTAGTATTTTTTCTCAAAATTTCGGGAGGGGATATATCCCCTTAATCCCCCCCCCCCCTTGCATTCGCCCCTGCTCTCTATGTACATTCTATATGTCTTAAGCTATGCATTGACAGTCTTGGTTCATTTTCGACAAGAAAGTGACATCCATCATTCTTGCAGTGGACTCTTCAATTGCATTTACATGAGTTATGAATTATATAAGACTTTTTAATATAAATAAAGCATACTTTATGGGTTTGAAATCACTTTGTGATGTACAATACTGGAGGTATTCACACTATTTAAGATTGCAAACTGTAATCAAGAGGTAGGCCTATTCTAAAAAAAATGTTTTCTCTCATGGAATCACCTTTTTTAAAAGTACTGGGCGCAGTCCAGAAAATGTTCAAGCTATATATCCACATTACAGATTAAGTTATATTAATTCATTGATTAAAGTTCTCGTTAACACTTTGTTAAAAACATAAAATTTACTTTGTCATACGTTAAAAGTGTTAAAATTGTTAAAAAAAGGTATATACCTTCGACAGACGGCCTGTTTCGACGCTGTGTGTCGTCGTCCTCAGTGTCTCTTGAACCACTGGTGATCTTGACTCTGCGATGTGCAGTTGTCGATGGTAGGAGTGGGGGTGTGTTGCTCCTATGGTGGGGGTTGGCTGTTTGTGTGTTATGATGTATTATGACGTCAAATAATGTGTGCGTATCGAACTGCAGTTGTGTGTTAAGTATATATTGTGCGTATGCTATTGTATTCTTATATATTTCGTACTGTTCTAGGATGTTTAATTGTGAACTTTTTGGTGTGATGTGTAGAATTTCCATATCTGTTTCTATATTATTGTAGTCATGGTTATTGTTGATAATGTGATCTGCATAGATATGGAAATTCTACACATCACACCAAAAAGTTCACAATTAAACATCCTAGAACAGTACGAAATATATAAGAATACAATAGCATGCCCACAATATATATTTAACACACAACTGCAGTTCCATACGCACATATTATTTGACGTCATAATACATCATAACACACAAACAGCCAACCCCCACCATAGGAGCAACACACCCCCACCTCTATCATCGACAACTGCACATCGCAGAGTCAAGATCACCAGTGGTTCAAGAGATACTGAGGACGACGACACATAGCGTCGAAACGGGCCGTCTGTCGAAGGTATATGCCTTTTTTTTAACAATTTTAACACTTTTAACATATGACAAAGTAAATTTTATGTTATATTAATTCCTGCTACGTTTAAAAATATTACACAGTAGGCCTGCTAATTTTGTAGGGAGTTTATAAATGTTATAAAATACTTACAGTACAAGGTGGAGCAAAATGTATTGTACATTTACATAATACAGTGCGATCGAGAAGTCTCTCCGCAGTGCTTGTGTAGCCACGGTGTAGCTGAGAACCCATTAGGCAGAGAATTCAAGTGGCAGTACTGGCTGCTAAGCATATGATGAAGTGAGGATGTGAGATTGTCAAACCGGAATTAATGGGGAAGTGCCAACTTTCTACAGGATTACTAGAACTAATGGAGCTGGTGAGGGACTTTGATCGCACTGTACAACGTTGCATAACAGTACATAGCAACAGCAGCTTTGGAATTGTTTATTCCAAGTGATCTGCCATTTAATTTGCGATGAATCAGTGGTCCATACAAATACGCATTCAGGTTGTGAA
The DNA here is from genome assembly GCF_040183065.1 of Periplaneta americana. Taxonomy (NCBI): domain Eukaryota; kingdom Metazoa; phylum Arthropoda; class Insecta; order Blattodea; family Blattidae; genus Periplaneta; species Periplaneta americana. The sequence goes on from NC_091132.1 coordinate 12,753,176, forward strand.
AGCTTGTATTTGTTTAAATAGTGTACAAAGTTTCTTTTGCCAAAGACATCGTCATCGTGTTCCTGACAGACGGACAATTGTGCGATGGGTCCAGTCTTGGAGGGAGCATGGAAAACAAGAAATCCGTAGGTAGGCCAAGAACTGGCCAAATGCCTTAGAATGTCAATCTTGTTCGAGCAGAAATGCAGCGAAGTCCACAGCACTCAGCTAGATGATATTCACTGGCAATGAAAATCGGCCTGCGATCACTTCACCGGATATTGAAAGCAGATTTGAAATTCCATCTTTATAAGCTGCAAGTAGTTCGTTGCTTACGTCCAGTTGACCGGCAGATGAGAATAGCTTTCTGTGCGCAACTTCAAGGAATTATTGCTGAGAACAACAATGTTCTGCCTAATTTGCTTCTGTCGGATGAAGCACATTTTCATTTAACTGGATTTGTCAAGAAGCAAAACTAATGTCTAATGTGTTGCATTTCGTTTTTAGAAACTTCACCTGCTAATTCTGGACTAGCAGCAAGACGCTTGAGTGATCTTCAGAGCAAACTTGCTGAAGAACGGAGAAAAAGAGAGAAATGTGAAGGTATTTATAGCATTATTAGTCTCTGAAAACGAAATTCTTATAAGTATTATGATGTATGTTCTTATCTTAAGAGTTATTAGTTGTTTTACATCTTGATGACACAACTTTTAACACTATATCACTTCGGAAAACATATTATGTGTCTTTCACATGTTAAATTTTATTACCTTATTAACGCCAATAGCAGGCCGAAATATGTTAACAAGGTAATAAAATTTAACACGTGAAAGACACATAATATGTTTTCCGAAGTTATTAGTTGTTTTTGATTTCCAAGAGCTGTAGTTCTGTGTAAAAAGATATATTCTTTTATAAAAAGAGAAATAGGCTAGGCCTATACCATAAAATGGAGTCAATTGTTAAAGGGTTGCTGTTATTGTCTATGTGTTCCTCAAGGGATTCTTAACCTACGGGTCTGACTTTCAGTATGGATTGCCATGGCTTTTGGAATGGGTTTCCATATCTTCTCGAAAAAAAAAGTTAAAGAATAACAGAACTAATCACAATCATTAACTATTTAATAAGATGAAAATATTCCTGTAGAATTGAACAACCTGTAATTATTATTGTACAGGAATCATTGTGCATGAAAAACAGTTATGCTATTACTTTAACTTTTTTAATACACGTGTGATGTTCAGAAAGTAAGTTCTGATTGTTATTAAACTTTTATGAGAATAGAAAGACAAATGGGTAATGAACTCTGAGATTGATAGGACCTATTGAATTTACATCATTAAATAGGCAATTTGTGCCTCATTTAGCAGGCATTAAAGACCTCTTCCATTATCTCACGCCCTTCCTTGATTCTCCTCTCTTCTTACTTGGCCTTGGGGTGACGTCATCACTGATCTCATCCAAGGGTCAATTCCCAGAATCATCACTAGGGAGCGGATTTTTATGTACTAAAAAATTTAAATATATTTATTTTTTATGTGCTAAAAAGTACGAAAATATTTGCTAAAAATTAAAAAAATATTTTGTTTTAAATATGACAAAAATACCTTACGTAGCCTGAAAAAAAAAATGTTACTAGGTACTCACCAATCACACTTGAGTATCAGTTGCTAGTAGTTGGCCGAGAATTGCAGTGAACAGCAAAGGTCATCTCCAAATTCTCCATCACAAATGCATGCCTATTATCTCTGAACAACGACTTATAGGCCTACTGTGAAAATGATCTTTCCACATCACAGGACGTCAGATGTGCATATTTAAAGAGAGGAATGTCACAAACACCTACACCGTCAATTTCACCTACAGACACACCCTCCAATACTTGAGCAACTTTACACATTTTTTTTAAATCCACTGTTTTTCCCAAATACATTCTGGAATTTGTCCCTTAGTACTTGTACTTCTGAACCTGGTAGCGAGTCTAGTTTAATTTCCACGGCACGCACCTCCCTGTTTCAGACAACAGGTTTTTGGATGTTTCGAGTTTTTTTTTATGGTGTCACACAAAAAGCTTAGATTTGCTAATAGGAAAGCCAAATCGTTTTTTAAACAACCATCTTTCAGCATATCTTGAAGGATATCGATTGACAAAGCCCGATAACAGGGAATCACAACAAGATGTATTGCCTTACTTGATGGGCATGAGTGAGAGGCGGGAGATTTGTTTAAATTAAATAATGTTTATACCCGAGCTCTTATCTGTTGTGTTTCACAAACAAAGCGTGGAATGAAATCATCTTCAGCAACAATAAACATTCCTAATTATGTGTTGCAAGATCTCTCCTCCTTGTCCATGTTAATTTATTCTCTACCAATAACATTGATATGCTGCCTAGCAGTTCTCAGAACTTGAGGCGATACTATTATGAAAATGGATACACCACACAGCGCTTAGAAACACGAAGCAACCAAGAATTCTTAAAAAAGATAACGTACTTCTGAGTGATATAATTGATTTAGTTTTAAAATATTTAAAAGTTCTTGTAAAAAAATTATTTAAGTAAAAAATCTCCAAGATTTATGTATTTATAATACATTTCCTGAAAATATGTATTTACATAATTTTTTTTGTGAAAATATGTGTTTTTATGTGAAATAAAATTCGGGTTTAAACTTGAAACTTCATGTTCGGAATGTTTAACTTTGTTAATTGTGTTTTATCACACGCAAAAATAATATTTAATTACATAAGAATCCGCTCCTTAATCATCACTCTATTCTTGATGTCACTCCCTGGGGTTCTTGCCTTCGTGCCTGAAGTATGTCCGGAATTTGCTGTGTTTTGCTGTTTCCCTACCTCATCACTCTTTTGTGTTCTTGACTTCTTGTCAACATCAGCTTCAACCATTTCTGTCATTGAATATTTTTTCACAGTATTCCTTATCTTTTGTTTTATACGTCTTCTTTTTTCCTTCGTTTATATTCTTTCCTATTTCAGTACTGTTAACACTTTCTAGGATGCTTTAGCAAAGCAGGGCAGCACTGCTACTTGCAGACCTGTTACTAAATCTACGTATTACTCTGTGAAAAGATTTATTAAATCTACATACTTAGACTTCAACAAACAAAATTTGATAACTCAATCCCATGGGCAAAAATGGAACTCTCTGCATCAAAATCCACAGTTAATTCCCGATTTACCACGAAAATCGTCTGTAGCTGCATTTAGATTGGCAACAGGCCATGATTGTTTGGCCAAACACCTGCATAGAATTGGAATATATCAGTCCCCTAACTGCCCATTGTGCAACTCAAACCAAGAAATGGATTCGGAACATCTCAAAATCTGTGCTTCAGTGGCTGGTCATGATAATATCTTTGAAAAATATTGGAGTGCAAGAGGTCAAATGACTTTATTGTCAAATGCCTGGCATTAGAAAACAACAACTTTCTAGACACATTCAATATCGAAAAACTCACCATTAATTTTCAGTTTGTCTTTATCTCGCGAAGTGCCCATTTTTTCTCACTGCCATCTAAAAGGGTAGCCTATCAAAACCTTTCTTCTACACCTCATTTCAAACTCGAAATAGTTTTCTATACTAATGTTTGAATATTTTAATGATTTTCTATTGCTCATAATCTTTTCCTTGTCATTGTATTTAGAAACTTCACCAATATACGCCTATTTTTTTTTCTCTATAAACTTCCTTGATTTGTCCATTCCTAGGACACCTTCTCTATCATTTCAATATTACAGTGACTGGAAACAATAAAACTGATATGCAATAGACATACTTCAAGGCTGCTACTTACACAGGGTGTATCATAATTATAGGTACAGACTACAGGGCGAGCAGACGACAATGATAGCAGGTGAAAAGTCCTAATAAACTGCACCGTCGCTGGGTCTGGTAGAACTTTTGATCGGTGGAATAAATGATAAATATCATAATTATACCAAATAACCCTGCCATGAAACGTTATGATCAGGATGGTAATCAGTTCGCCGAGGTAATTAAGTGACAACACACATTGCCTACGTTAAAGACAGACATTTATTTAAAATAAACCAAATAATAGCATCACACAGACTATATATATGTCACAGCGTAATGTTAAACCCAACTGGTTACCTTACATGAATGGTAATTCCTCTTTGTTGGCATCCATTTTGTCGACTCACCTCACTCATAACCAATACTTAACACACATATAATCGTTACACTGAAAATGGACACCCCTCACATGTCACACAACAGTGAAAGCCTCCATTTTGAATTCCATACTCGTACAAAGTTTATTGGTGAAATCTCTAAGTAAAACGTTCCAGAATAAGGCAATAAAACTTCTAGTAGCCCGTGGTTGACTGTTAGTTACATCACAGCTTGAGAGACCAGAACAGCAAATAAAATACCGATCGGTATTTAAACAGAGTTGACTGCCCGATAGCTAAGCAGAAAATCGCATCCAGTTCAATATAGGTAGCACATCAAATGACTGAGTATAACTTCCCGACCTTGGGAGTAAACGTTACCATCCTCTATCAGTCTTTCTTCCACGATCCAATCGTAGGTTTCCACAACAACGTGTACGTAACTGAAACTGTCGACACACTCCCGGTCTGTACGCTGCCCACCACCAGACAGATGCTACTCTAAAATAATCACTCTTCCACGGTCCTATCGCAGGTTCCCTCTACAACGTGTACACATCCAGCTAGCACGGCGCCCACCACCAGACAGACGCTACTTTAAAACAATAACTGGCCACACAGGCAAAATATAAACTGGCGCCACCATCTTAACCAATCAGCAAGCGCTATAATAAAATATTAACTGCTCCCTGGATCTTAACCAATCAGCAAACGTTATTATAAAATAATAACTGCTCCCCTGGTTTCAACTCATCACAGGTTATAGGAACAGAATCAGAGAAAACGGAAAAACAGAAAGATGAGAGGAAGTAAGCCATCTATATAAAAGAAATAAGACTTAGATCAGAAAGGAACAAACTACAGGCCATCTATGAAGAGTAAAAAGAACTAGAACAAACAGAGAAAGGTATAAGGATAGAAGAAGAGGAAAGAAATGGAAAGGAAAAACTGACGTGCCGAAATATAAATGGCACAAAACATAGGTCTGGAAACTAGCAGTTTTTGAAATCTATGGGGTTTTATTATATATCATCAGTACAGGTGCTCTGGAGTAACATAACATCAGATATATACTGGAGGAAGACAGCATTATAACATGTGCTCGGAAGGGCGCAAATAGCCATAGATGCTGACGCGCCCTTTAAACACCATCAATCAATCAACATGTGCTCGGTATGACCACCATTCATGATAACGCAGGCATAAGCACGTTTCCTCATTGAAAATTGTAAATGTTCAAATAACCCTTGCTTGTCTTAATGAGTTGACAACCATTGACAATGCATTCCCGGAGTTCTTGAATAGGCTGGAATACATAAAACATTTCAAATATCCACAAAAAAAAAATTCCAGAACATTCAAGTTGGGGTACCTGGGAGGCCATGTTGTGCCATTGCATAATACAATAAAGATAATGATTAGTAAAGTTTCGACAGCAATTAAATTTAATGGTATTAAAGACCAATGATAAATGATAGTCAAAGATGACAATAATCTAAATTCCACTGTAATATATTACGTATAACACATAATCGGAACTTACTTTCTAAAGGGTTTAGTAGTAAGTAATGTTTACCATGGACTTTATTTTTTAGAATGGACAGATGTGTCTTCATACAAAAGAAGGAGGTCTGCACATAATGTTTATAGTCATTCAGGTATGTTGTATTTTATGACAGCATGCCATGGCTAAAGGATTATTTATGTCTGTGTCTTGTTCTTTTATTATACCATTGCTTTATTTTATGCTGCTTATGGAGTGAACTGTAGATAAAATGCTTTGGAGGCAGAAGCACAAGATGGAATGACTGAAATCTGAAGTTATCACCTCTCCAGTCTGTATATCCTATAGGCCTATATTGTATTTGACTCTTTTTATAAGAAGCCCTAGTTGGTATTTGTGGTATCTATGTGGGACTTTGTGGGGTTTCAAGCATTGATATTATTTATTAATTAATTAATTTGTACCCATATCTAGGTAGTTTACCATTCACATGCTGAAACAGTTCAGGGATTATGTCAGAGAGAAAGAAGCATAATGGCTATAGCTAAAGATGCCTTTAGTTTTAGTGATGGTGAAAATTGTATTTCGTTTTCTATTCTAAATCTGTGGTGTGTGGCATATACAGCTTACCAGCATTATAACCACTTGTAGTACGTGTGTCCATTGGGGAAATGCAGCTACTATCTCGCATGAGAAGAAAACGAATTGGTGGTGAATGGCGGTGATTTAGACCTTTAGTTCCCATATTTGTGATAGGTAATAAGAAAACGTTACTTTGATCTTATCTTATATCAAAACATATGTTGAAAATGATGTCCACGTTTCTGGATGCAAGAATCATAACGGAGAAACTTGCATATATTCAGGCAAGAATACAGCTAAGTCTTAGAAAACCTTCATGCTGATTAGCACAAGAATGCGACATGTCACAAAGATCAGCATTAAAAGAATTGAAAATGCTGCACTTTTATCCTTATAGAGTGAGAGTGTTTCATCAGTTAGCAAGGACAAGGAAATTCAGCGACTCACATGAAGTTTTGTGAGTGGATGTTGCAGTTTGTTCATGATGATATTGTTGATCCAACTCAATTAATAATGACAAATAAAGCTTGGTTTCATTTAAACAGTTATGTCCACTCATAGATTACAAGGTACTGAGACACAAAAATCCTCATCTATTGCATGAAGTTCTTCTCCACGATCAGAAAATGAGCGTGTGGTGTGGCATTACTGCACACAGGGTAATAAGCTTATGATAGTTAACTCACAACATTTTGTGCGAGATATACTGCAGCTTTTTTTTTTATTTATTTTTTTTGTAATGTTAACTGAATATGAAAAACCGCATGCTTACTTCCAGCAGGATAACTCCACTGCACATACAGGTACTATATTGTATTATACTTATTTACATTCCATGTTTTTCATTCAGTGCTTTTCAGCTAGAATATGAAACATATCAAAAAATCTTTAATAGTACTACAAAGTCTTATTTCATAGTCACAATGTAGTTGGAATATATACAGAAGGGTTTTACAATATATTAGTACAATACAAGGGGTTACAGTATTATCAAGGCAAAAATATTCATGCAGCATTGTTGACTGATATAATTTCATGTACAAAATAGAAGGCGTGATAAATTAGGTTGTTATTTAATTTGACCCTTAATTAATCTTATGTTTTGATATATTATTTTAATGTACCGAAGTACATATGATATTTCCATGCAGATATTCTGCGTCATCATACGATGAAAGAGTAATGGAACGGAGAAAATCCCGGCGCCAGAGAGAGTTTTTCTCTGTTCCATTACTCTTATGTTTTGAGTTTAATATTTTATATCCATAGGGAGGCTATTGGTAATATTGTTATTGCCATATAATATACTCCTTTCTGATAGCACGACAGACTTGCCGATGGAGTATGAAAGTAATTTTTTTTACGAGTATTTGTACTATGAACTGTTGAATTACTTGTTAAGTTTTCATGATTACATACAAGGAAGTTTATTAATGAAAAAATATACTGACAAGCCATGGGTATTATTTGTAATTTTTTTATAATGGTCATGCACGATTCCAAGATTTAGCGCCTACTGTTATCCTAATTACTCTTCTTTGTAGTAGGAATATACTGTTACTATCTGTAGAATATCCCTAGAAGATTGTTCCAAAACTCATTATTGAGTGGAAGTATGCGAAGTATACTTAATTAAATTGTCTTTATAATGTTTCTAGTAAATAGTATTTTCTTCTAATTTAATGCTTACATGTTTACCATAGTGTAGAAATGATCGGGACGAAATTGAAATACAAACTGCTGAGCCATTTATACCCGAACCCACGCTTTCAGAAGTCGAAATTGCGATAGAAAATCTGAAAAAGTACAAGTCTCCAGGTATCGATCAAATTCCAGCAGAATTAATACAAGAGGGTGGAAGTGCATTATATAACGAAATTTATAAACTTGTACTTGCTATTTGGGAAAAGGAAATTGTACCAGAACAATGGAAGGAGTCCATAATTGTACCTATTTTTAAAAAGGGGGACAAAACCAACTGTGGTAACTTTCGAGGAATATCACTTTTGTTGACGTCGTACAAAATTTTGTCCAATATTCTTTTGAGAAGATTAACTCCGTACGTAGATGAAATTATTGGGGATCATCAGTGTGGTTTTCGGCGTAACAGATCGACTATTGATCAGATTTTTTGTATTTGACAGATAATGGAGAAAATATGGGAGTATAAGGGTACAGTACATCAGTTATTCATAGATTTCAAAAAGGCGTATGACTCGGTTAAGAGGGAAGTATTATATGATATTCTTATTGAATTTGGTATTCCCAAGAAACTAGTTCGATTAATTAAAATGTGTCTCAGTGAAACATACAGCAGAGTCCGTATAGGTCAGTTTCTATCTGATGCTTTTCCAATTCACTGCAGGCTAAAGCAGGGAGATGCACTATCACCTTTACTTTTTAACTTCGCTTTAGAATATGCCATTAGGAAAGTTCAGGATAACAGAGAGGGTTTGGAATTGAACGGGTTACATCAGCTTCTTGTCTATGCGGATGACGTGAATATGTTAGGAGAAAATACACAAACGATTAGGGAAAACACGGAAATTTTACTTGAAGCAAGTAGAGCGATCGGTTTGGAAGTAAATCCCGAAAAGACAAAGTATATGATTATGTCTCGTGACCAGAATATTGTACGAAATGGAAATATAAAAATTGGAGATTTATCCTTCGAAGAGGTGGAAAAATTCAAATATCTTGGAGCAACAGTAACAAATATAAATGACACTCGGGAGGAAATTAAACGCAGAATAAATATGGGAAATGCGTGTTATTATTCGGTTGAGAAGCTCTTATCATCCAGTCGGCTGTCGAAAAATCTGAAAGTTAGAATTTATAAAACAGTTATATTACCGGTTGTTCTGTATGGTTGTGAAACTTGGACTCTCACTCTGAGAGAGGAACATAGGTTCAGGGTGTTTGAGAATAAGGTGCTAAGGAAAATATTTGGTGCTAAGCGGGATGAAGTTACAGGAGAATGGAGAAAGTTACACAACACAGAACTGCACGCATTGTATTCTTCACCTGACATAATTAGGAACATTAAATCCAGACGTTTGAGATGGGCAGGGCATGTAGCACGTATGGGCGAATCCAGAAATGCATATAGAGTGTTAGTTGGGAGACCGGAGGGAAAAAGACCTTTAGGGAGGCCGAGACGTAGATGGGAGGATAATATTAAAATGGATTTGAGGGAGGTGGGGTATGATGATAGAGACTGGATTAATCTTGCACAGGATAGGGACCGCTGGCGGGCTTATGTGAGGGCGGCAATGAACCTTCGGGTTCCTTAAAAGCCATTTGTAAGTAAGTAAGTTTACCATAGTGTTCATTTTTGTGTAGTCTTTATTCAAATCTCTGTTTATGACTTTATTAGGCAAATCATGTTATCACTTAACACCAATACATATTCCATTATGTTTGGTTTTTATTATTTTTTTATTGTGTACATTTTATTCAGTTGTTGGTTCCTGGTTTAATTATGTGATTCATACTTGCTTGTAACTTAATTCCAATGTTTTTATTTTTACTGTATATATTTTATTGAATTATCGGCTTCTCATTTTATGAGATTCGTATTTTGAATCTAACAGCATTAATATGTATTCCACTGTTTTATTAGGTAATTTTTTTATTTAACTGCCTCTTTTGATCTCATCATGTAAATCGTATCTGTATGTAATTAAATCCAATACAGTTGTATGTTCAACTATGTAAACAACTTTTAATCCTGGTTGAGTGTAAGAGAAAGCCCAATTGCCTTAACTCTGCCAGGTTAAATAAAGTCATTATTATTATTATTATTATTATTATTATTATTATTATTATTATTATTATTGTTATTATTGTTGTTTTTTAAGGCATTGATATTTACAATCTCTTGCGTAAATCTAATAGCAGAATATGCTGAATTTCGTTGGGGGGGGGGGGGAGTAGTTTCTGTAATACGTTTTTTCCAATTTAATATTATATTATCAGTTTGTAAGTCAAGAAATATAATTAGAAGCATTAGAAAAATTGTTTAAAGATCGCGTAAGTAGTCACTGTTGTTCGCCAGCTCATTCCCTATATTTAAATATTTGTGATTTTATCTGTGGAGGGATTTAAAACATAAAGTATAATATGTGGACAATCCACATACCGGTACTCTTGAAAAACTGGAGAATGAAATTAGGCAAGTGTTGGATAAAATTACAAATAAAGAGTTGCAGAACGTGATTTTCTACATTGATGTGATTCTTGCATTCAGAAAGGTGTACGTCATTTTCAACATACTGGTATTCCCAAGAAACTAGTTCGATTCATTAAAATGTGTCTCAGTGAAACATACAGCAGAGTCCGTATAGGTCAGTTTCTATTTGATGCTTTTCCAATTCACTGCGGGCTAAAGCAGGGAGATGCACTATCACCTTTACTTTTTAACTTTACTTTAGAATATGTCATTAGGAAAGTTCAGGATAACAGGCAGGGTTTGGAATTGAATGGGTTACATCAGCTTCTTGTCTATGCGGATGACGTGAATATGTTAGGAGAAAATCCACAAACGGTTTGGAAGTAAATCCCGAAAAGACAAAGTATATGATTATGTCATGTGACCAGAATATTGTACAAAATGGAAATATAAAAATTCGAGATTTATCCTTCGAAGGGGTGGAAAAATTCAAATATCTTGGAGCAACAGTAACAAATATAAATGACACTCGGGAGGAAATTAAACGCAGAATAAATATGGGAAATGCGTGTTATTATTCGGTTGAGAAGCTTTTATCATCTAGTCTGCTGTCAAAAAATCTGAAAGTTAGAATTTATAGAACAGTTATATTACCAGTTGTTCTGTATGGTTGTGAAACTTGGACTCTCACTCTGAGAGAGGAACAGAGATTAAGGGTGTTTGAGAATAAGGTGCTTAGGAAAATATTTGGGGCTAAGCGGGATGAAGTTACAAGAGAATGGAGAAAGTTACACAACGCAGAACTGCACGCATTATATTCTTCACCTGACATAATTAGGAACATTAAATCCAGACGTTTGAGATGGGCAGGGCATGTAGCACGTATGGGCGAATCCAGAAATGCATATAGTGTGTTAGTTGGGAGACCGGAGGGGAAAAAGACCTTTAGGGAGGCCGAGACGTAGATGGGAAGATAATATTAAAATGGATTTGAGGGAGGTGGGGTATTATGATAGCAACTGGATTAATCTTGCACAGGATAGGGACCGATGGCGGGCTTATGTGAGGGCGGCAATGAACCTTCGGGTTCCTTAAAAGCCATTTGTAAGTAAGTAAGTAAGTATGCTTCATTAAAAGTTAAGATCAACGTAACGTTTTCTTATTACCTCTTACCGGCACATTATTTGTAATGGACTATAGGTACAAATCACCACCATTTACTGCTGATTTGTTTTTCTCCCATGCAACAGTGTGTTCAGATGTCCCTACTAAACATAAGCATTATGGCAGGTTATAATGCCGGTAAGTTGTATATGCTACGCACTGTATCTTTGCATCTCCACAGTCCTAAAAAATTGTGCCTTGTCTGCAGTTGGTGAAGAAGTTAATGAATCTGAGCAATCAGCTTGGTCTTTGAGAATAGAATCTCGAACATCATGGACTAATTACAATGATAAGCAGTCTTCACAGTCTTCAAGATCTTCACAGTCTTCACAGACTGCTACTTTAGCAAAAGGTACGCTGTTGTGTACGTTGGAAGTAGTTGTAGAGAAGTGTTGTAATTATTAGTAGATAAGTGTACGTACATCTTTCTTTTAAATGTAAATGTTATGTTACTTATATAGGGAGTTTTTTTTTTAAACTAAATAATTCTGTGATGTTCAGGTAAAGGGGGATAAGTCATTTTTTTGTGCAGGTGGAATTTTGTTCCCCAGATGAACACACAAGTTAAATTATACAAATGAGTGTGCAAAAATCAAAGAATACTAGCAGTTGTTGTGCTTTATTTGTGTAGAAAATTATTTGCAATAATGGTTCGAAGTTTAATTTTCATTTTTCTTCAAACTCATTTTTATGACTTATCTCCCTTTACCCAAACACCACAAATTATATTAAAAGTTGTTGGTAAAGGGATTACAAGACCACCAATATCAAATTCTGCCCGCCATTGTCTCTGCACCTTAATCATGTTCTCACATTTTCAAGAACACTTTAATAGTAATATGCGTTACAAGAGCGGTATGTTGAAGTTTTCATGTTCGAGGAAAAGTTTGAAAAAGCAAAACTTAGTTTATTAGATACCTGAAAGAGGAATTTCTAATTAGTTGCAATGAAATCTCCATCTTGGTTTCTGTTCAATGACGGCAAATTTGCAAAACAAAAATATCTATCTTCAACATTGTTGCTTTAAAATGTTTTCTGTGTTTACTATACTCCAGCAGGCCGTGATATACGTCTGTCTTTTTTTTCCCCCAGTCTATAAATGCGAACTTAAAACAAACGGTAAGGTTATGTAATGATTTATTTTTCATTTTAATATTTTAACAATATTATTTATATAACATATTGCAGTAATAACATCGGCATCTGGAATCTTGTTGATTTTTCACGGCTTCCTTAATGTTACTTGCATCACGAATGCAGTAACTTTAGTGGAGTTGTAGAGTTTACTTAATTTTTGCAAATATTTAAAAACAATTAACAGTGCAATTTAGGTGAAATTGGAGTGGTAAGTTTCCAATTTATAATTATTACTATATTGAACGTCTCTAAAAATAATATGTTAAAAGCCTAAAGCAGTAAAATCAATATGTCACTTAAGCGGTAAGAAGAGGGAAATTGTTATGTGTATTAGGTTGGGAATACTGAATGTGGAATTTTAGACTTTCCGCAGATTGGTTTTGTGCGGAAACCAAGCAAATACGCACGATCTCGCACAAAATCCACTTACATTGGTCAAAAGAAAATGTCCGAGCCATCTTTTTAATTACCTGTTGCTACTGGCAACCAAACTGAAAATAAAAGAAAAACAAATTAATGGCTATACACACTAGCCATGACAGTGCCAAATACTAACAGTTTGATCAGGTTATCTTTAATACTTTCTCTGTTATTAACGTTGAAAAAGTGTAAATATTATTGTGGGACACTCTGTATTTGTCATCGTCATCATTATCATAATTTTATTATTATTATTATTATTATTATTATTATTATTATTATTATTATTATTATTATTATTATTATTATTTAAGAAGATATATAATACAGCAACTAAAAACTTATTGGTTTACATGGATATAAGAGACCCACACTGTGTTCAAGGCAAGTTTCCCCTCCTTATCTTAAATCCAATACTAGGCATGTTTTATGACGGTTAAAATTCTGCAGTGCTCGGGAAAAGTGATATAAGTCAGTTTCCACTAACCTTTTTTGATAATTTATTGACAACTTACACTGGTTTATGTCGATTTGATTTTTTTCTGTATGAATTATTGTAATGGGAGGAATACTTAAGTATTTTTTTCCAAGCGAGCAGATTTTCCGTAAGTTGTCAATAAATTATCAAAAAAAGGGTTGTGGAAACGACTTGTGTGACTTTTCCCGAGCACTGCAGAATTTACCTAGAATATGAACTAACAATGTGACTTGATTGCAGTTGGTCATGAAGTTAATAGGCCTCAGCTGTCATCTCCATCCCCCAAAGCAGAGCTTCGGATATCAGAGAAAAATTGTGGTGTTTCACCTTTGTTTCAAGGCAAGTATCCCCTCCTTGTCTTAATTCTATTGCCCTGTCTTAGAAGCAAAATAGTTCTGTTTTATGGCCACCAAAATTATGATCAGTCTTAAAACATAACACTGTGATTTGATTGCAGTTCGTCAGGAACTGAGAAGACCTTGGGAATCACCTCTGACATCGAAAACAGAACCTCAAACACAGGTGAAAAGTTACAGTGTCTCACCTGAGGAAAAGAAAGTCGAACAGTCTTCACCACCTTCCCAGGTTGCTGCTTCAAAAAAAGGTATCTGGTATTATGTTCATTTTGGTTATATAGTAAAACCTCGTTTTAACTTTCCCGTTTTTTAAGGAATATCTGTTAAATCCCAGCCAAATTACCATAAGAATAATATAGCTAATTCATGCTTTTAATGAAACTTGGTTTAAGGAAAATCCCGCTTATAAGGAATACAGTAGAACTTCTTTTTAACGAATCTCTAGGGGATTACTTTTTTTTCCCCCCTTAAAAGGGATTTACATAAAATGGAAAGGAAAGGCTAAAATAAGTACCGGTAGTACTAGCATGTGTGATATATACCAAACTTTATTATAACCATTATTTATTATCTACAATACATTTTATTACATTATTTTTTAAATTTTCAAATGATGAGGCAAGAATGTTTTTCTGTTTGTTTGAACTCAAACCACACTGGAATTCTGCATTGAAAATTTCTTCTTTCTTCTTTATTATTCTTCATAATAAATTATAAGCTGTATATTTCTTATAGGCTATATATTTATTTTTCCTTCCTTTGCCCTTTTTGTTCTCTTTATCAGTCAATGAATTTATTATCATAGCCTTTTTATCGTGAATTTTATTTAATTTTTGTATTTCTTTTCTTTCTTATTACTATTTTATTACATTCCATTTTGATATATTCTTCCTTACGTTTTTCCATATTAACCATTTGTACTAAATGAGTTGCTTTCACTATATTCCAATGTATTTTACTTTTTTTTTTTCCTATTATGGTATTATTTTCATGTTGTTTAGTGTCTATTTTATTATGCTATTATTATTATTATTATTATTATTATTATTATTATTATTATTATTATTATTATTATTATTATTTTTGTAACATGTTAGTATTCTGTTCTTTAACTTTTTGTTAAATTTTAACTGCTTGTATACTTTGTGACCTGGTAGAGTGTAAGAGAAGGTCCTATGGCCTTAACTCTGCCAGTATAAATAAAGAATTATTATTATTATTATTATTATTATTATTATTATTATTATTATTATTATTATTATTATTATAAAGAATTATTAATGAAGTAGATGACAAACTATGCTTTTTGCCATATGTGATAATGTTACTTAAGGATTAGCCTCGACATCTCGTATTATTTTCACTTTCTGTTTCATAGTTAATTTCTTCTGTTTAGTCGTCATTATTTATTTGTATGTATTTATTTACACTGCAAGTGGGCAAGCACCCAGTGGCAGTGGTATACACAATATAAACAATACACAAAAAAAAAAAGATAAGCAATACACAATAAATTTACAATTTTATACACAATGCAATAAGAATACACAATATAACTTAACAAAATAATAATAAAACATAAATAAAATACCTAATTTTACATTACAACCTACATAATTATGTATAGGCCCTACATACAGTAAGTTTCAATAGTATTTCATTTTATTCTCATCTCACTCACTGTAATGGCACTATGACGCATTTCACTGACACTTTAGGACACATTTCACTGACACTTTAGAACACATTTCATTGATCGGAACTATTCACTGGACTGTAAAACCATAACTCCACTGACTCACCTTGCTTCACTGATACAACAGTTCAAATAAGTCAAATAATTACACCTTTATGCATACTGTACTTATAAACAGAACTACATTTAAACTAAACATTTCTAGTCTAAGGCCCTCTTACACGCTATTTTTAAATAATTTACAATTCAAACCAAGGAAGTAACTCGTCAGGCTAAATAAATACATGTCACCTTAAAAAATTAAATGTTAAATGTCACCTTAATTTTAATTTGCACTTGATACACAACTTTTTAAATTATTCTTGAAACTCCTTAAGGAAGGACAGCCCTCAAAGACCTCTACAGGTAGGTCATTCCAATCATTTATAGTTCTATTTAAAAATGAGAATTTACCTACATCCGTTTTCTGTTTCCTACATTTGATTTTAAAATCATGATCGTTGCTACCATAGTACGTTGGCTTTTCTAACCGAGCCGTTATGTCTACCCATGCTTTCTGACCTAGATGTGCTCTATACAATGATGTTATTCTAGTTTTCCTACGTCTGTTTTCCAAAGTTTCCCATTTAAGTTCTTTAGTGATGCATAAACAGCATAAAGTAACAAAAAACGTAGAAACAGGATCCACACAACTCGAGAGAACAACAAGGCAAGACCATAAAGACTGATACTACCACATTACTATCAATTGACATGCACTGTCGATGATGCTGGTACTATTGGTCATTGTAAGTCGAGTTGATATTTCGAGCTTCATTATCACAAAATCACTTGAAATGTGTTCCTTAAAGCGAGATTTTTCTTAACTGGGTTTCCTTAAAAAGTGGGAATTCATTACATTATTCTTAAGGCAAGTTTGCTGAGATTTAACTGATCATTCCTTAAAAATGGAAAAGTTAAAACGGGGTTTTACTGTACTTTTCAAAAAATGTAACTATGACTCACTGCACTTCTTTCAAGAACTTGAGTCTGGTGATCCTATTTGACTCTGGACTGAAGCTAAGGGTAAAGAAATGTGAGAAGGGAAATTTCCACTTCATAATTAACCAAGATATTTTCGCAGGATAACTTCAGTTCTCAAAACTGGTTCAAAGGTAGTGTGCCACCCAACACCTGTGTGTGTCACTGTTTTCCTTACAAGTAGACGTCTTTGTCATACCCCATCATTCTTGCACTTTCACTTGAATCCACGTCTTTGAGAAAAAACTTTACCTGCAGGACCATTATAAAGTTCTAAAAGTCTCATTTCTGTATTAGTGTTTTATCAGAAGTACTTTTTACTTGACATGCAGTGTAAGTAAGATGGGAAATTTACATTGAATTTAAATATGTTGTATTATTTTCAGGTGCTTCCAAGTGCCTTGCTGCAAAACGCTTAGAATCTCTTCAGAAGAAGTTAGCAATGCAGCAGAAGAATTCCAAACAGTCAGATTTTCAGTCAGCATCAATAGAATCTACTAACAATAACAAAGGTAGGAGAAATGTTTGTAAGACATGAAGGTTAATATTAATAATGATATTAATGAAGTCCACACCTGTGGAGTAATGGTTAGCGCGTCTGGCTGTGAAACCAGGTGGCCCGGGTTCGATTCCTGGTCGGGACAAGTTACCTGGTTGAGGTTTTTTCCGGGGTTTCCCCTCAACCCAATATGAGGAAATGCTGGGTAACTTTCTGTGCTGGACTCCGGACTCATTTCACTGGCATTATCACCTTCATCTCATTCAGACGCTAAATAACCTAAGATGTTGATAAAGCGTCGTAAAATAACCTACTAAAATAAAAATTTTAATGAAGATTCGTATTGCTGCATATCTAATTCTCAAGTAAAAGAAAAGTAGAGACATAATTTTAATAGTGTGTTCCATTTTAGTGATATAAATTGCTGCACATGCTGGTTTATCGTGGAGCTGTCACTGTTTTTTATGCAATCTCTAGCCCAAGAGAGTAGAGGAGGTTAATCCCTTGCATTTGATTTTTGGAATCTTTGAACAATATAAACAGAAGATGAAATTGAAATGGATCAAGATATACATGCACAATAATATTTGATGTTATTTCAGGGCTCAAGATGAATGTCACAAGTCCAACACTCAGCATAAATAAATATGGTAGTCGCACTTTTGACACAGTTTCAACTAAGGAGCAAGTTGATGTTGAGAAAATTGATGCAGATAATTCCTTCACTCAAGAACTTATGGAATGGGAACCAATAGAGGAAGAAAAGATTTTGTCACATGTAAGGATACTGCTCTTTGATTTCGTAGATTAAACAAGCATCTTTGGTTTATACAGGGTGAACCGTAAGTAATGTCATTAATTCCAGGAAATTATTCCTTGAGATATTGCAAACAAACAAGTTTAATTTAATTTTTCTCGTCTTTGCTTTCTTTCCGAGATAAAAATTATTTTATATGAAACATTTCATAATGTGTTTTGGGAAAGCCATTGATTTAATTACCAATATGTTCTGTCAGTTTAAGAGAACAATTTATTATAATAATAAATGATTTAAAGAAAATTAGCTTCGTCCTTTAAATACGCATAAATTTGATCCAAACAAATGTAACATTTAAAAATTCCTTCTCAGAATAAAACGTTACATTTGTTCAGGTCAAATTTCTGCACATTTAAAACACAAACTAAAATTCTTTCAATCATTTGTTATCATAATACAGTCCCTTCTTAAATTGATTGAATATATTGGGAATTAGATCAATTGCTTTCCCAAAACATGCTATGAAATGTTTTATATAAAACAATTTTTATCTTGGAAAGGAAGGGAAAAACGAACAAAATTGTATTAAACTTTTTCAATCGAAATATCTCAAAGAATAACCTCGAGAAATCAATGACATTATTTACAGTTTAACCTGTATATTTGATAAGTTTCTTCACAATAATTACAATTATTTTCATATGTGATGTGGCAGCAGTTAGTGGATTTAACAGGAGGATATCCTCCAGGACGGTGATTGCTGTTTGAATTTATTGAATTGAATTTCATTACAGTCTGTGTGCACAAATATGTACAATCGACAAAGTCAGTATTAGGACCATATCATCAGAATTATAAAGTAAACAAGCAGAAGACATAAAAGACTATAAAATCATAACAAAAACACTAAACATTAGTATTAAAAAAAATCATTCATATAATAAAAGATTTATTTACCAAGCAATCAGAGATACAACTGTTAAAAGACCTCCTTTGCAGATTAAAAACATAAGAAGAAAATTTATTTGCAATTTTTAAAGACATAAATAATAAAATAATTATTCATTGTTTTAGTTAGCTACATTTGAATAAGTCAAAATGGTCATGATTTCTGGTATTACGTAGGTGTACGTCACTCTTATATGTCAATATATTTTATGTAAATCATCTTTTACAAAATTTAAGGCTTGATAAATGTACTGTGATGTTACAGTCATTATTGTTAAACTGCTGAGATAAGGTTCGCAGTTGGATCTGCCGGTCGTTCAAAATTATCGTCTTAATGCCTGTGACATTCCGCTGGGTTGCAGCTGTTACCAGCTGCCCAGAAAGTGGCTAGCCACGAAGGTTCTCATGGCCGTCTGCAAAGAATGCACACCACCTGGAGATGTTGCTACGATCCATAGTCTTCCCCGTACATGCCACACACGCCCCTGTGAATTTCACTCGGGTTATGTCCTTTAGCCCACAAAAATCGCACAACACTTCACTGCTCTTCACAAGTTGACGACTGTAACATGTGTGCCATCTTTGTTGTGTAGTTCACGCTTCTCTCGTTAGACCTGCACTTGCAAAACAAATTGTGTCTGTAGTGGAAACTTCAAGCTGTATCTCGGGGAAATGTCATCCCAGCAGCAATACTAACGCAGAATAAAGGCCCATTCACAATGAAAATTTAACATAAACACAGAAGTTTGCGCCCAGGTTATCAAATGGGATCATTCACAATGATTCACATAAACATTGACATAAACATTACTGTAAGACGTTAACATGGAAGTTTGCGAACTCCAGGGGTGATTTCTCAGGGCATGCTATGCTTGCTGCGCAAGCCCAATATTTTCGTAGAATGTGTATTTCTCAAAATGGGATTACGTACATTAACATTTATTTTGATTTTTGGAATACTGTATAGGTATAATACCATCTGCAGGTTGCACATCGCAAGTATTACAACGCTTGCTCGTTTCTCGGAGCTACAGGAAAGACGTAGAAACAGCGAGAATATGATGCGTGCGCAAGTGCCTTCCTCCTAGGCGCACATGCTTCTGTTATATGTTGTTTGAAGCTCTGGTCCGAGAGCTACATCAACGACTATTTAACATTATACAGACCAGTATTGACAGCGGGAATGTACTGTGATTTGCGAGTGCAATGTAATTGTATGAGTGGAATGCATGTGTTAGCTGCTGCATGTATTATTAATTCTTAAACATTAATTTGAAGTATTGCAGTGAGTTCGGAATTGTGTGTTATTGAAACCTTATTATTAAATCCATTTTCCCGAAGGACTATTCAAGAGAAGACAGACATAGAGAATATGTGATGGTTGGCAGTGTCGAAAAAACTAAATAAACTGTTTTGTTGGCCTTGTTTCTTATATTATATCGAACTTCTACATCTGATAAGCGAATATGATCCATGACTCATAATGTTTTCATAATTATAAAATAAATTATTTATGTGGGTCTGATTATTTTTATTAATTAGGAATTATTATATCCTCCCATCGTCCCCTATGAATAAAAGAGCAAGCCTAACTTTTGTGACTAGCATTCACCTCTGGCGAACTCCAAACTTTCATGCTTATGCTTACGTGATTTGCAAACAGTACACAATCGTGGAGCGCTGATGTATACGACAGAATATGAGGAATTGGCGTCGTTATGTTTCCATGGTTACCAAGTATCTTAGTGGTTATGTTTATGTTCCCATCGTGAATGTTCTTGATTTTACCGTAATGTTTACATTTTTAAGTTAACGCTTATATTATGTTTAATTTTCATTCCTTAAAAATTATTGTGCATTACTTTCCTTGTAGTTTGATGTGCTGTATTTAATTTCTTTCAGATCCAAGAAGTTCGCAACCAGATTCAGCAGGATGGTGGAATAAACCCAGACGAGATTATGCAGAAGCCAGACTATGAAACTATGTCTGTGTTCTCTGAAAGTGGAAAGACTGAGTGGTTTATAGTGCTCGACACAAACATACTGCTGTCTAGTTTGACTTATGTTGAAGAGCTGCGGGACACTAATTTTAAAGGTACTAATTATTTTACCTTATTACCAAGTGCCTGTACTTGGATGAATTCAGGAATTCATAATTTTCTCGTTTTATCTAATCTTTTAAACTTCAATTTATTTCTGTTTCGTCCATATTTACTGTATATGTCCTGTTTCTGCTGTTATAAACGCATGCTGTTGTTATCCAATGCTGGCTGTCCACACCTGTGGAGCAGTGGTCAGCGCGTCTGGCCGCAAAACCAGGTGGTCGGGGTAAGTTACCTGGTTGAGGTTTTTCCGGGGTTTTCCCTCAACCCAATACGAGCAAATGCTGGGTAACTTTCGGTGCTGGACCCTGGACTCATTTCACCGGCATTATCACCTTCATTTCATTCAGACGCTAAATAACTTGAGATGTTGATACAGCGTCGTAAAATAACCCAATAAAATGAAAAAAAAAAATGAAATGCTGGACTTTGGCAATGAAGCCATTAGTTCGCTTGCTCTCCAATATTTCTCTGTGGTGGATCCAACAGGTAGAACTTCACAGGTTTGTAGATGCAAATCAAGATTTCAGGTATAACTCCCTGTAAAGTTGATTTGAATAATTTTCAAGGGAAAAATTGTTCCGGGGCCGGGTATCCAACCCGGGACCTTTGGTTTAACGTACCAATGCTCTACCAACTGAGCTACCCAGGAACTCTACCTGACACCGATCCAATTTTTCCCTCTATATCCACAGACCTCAAAGTGGGCTGACAACCGGAACAATTTTTTCCCTTGAAAATTATTCAAATCAACTTTACAGGGAGTTATACCTGAAATCTTGATTTGCCTAATACATGTCACTGTTCGTTAACAGAAAACCACAATTTAAGTCACACGGAGTTAGTGTGCACTCGAAGTTGGTTGCTTGACGGTTGTCAGCCCACTTTGAGGTCTGTGGATATAGAGGGAAAAATTGGATCGGTGTCGGTTAGAGTTCCCGAGTAGCTCAGTGGTAGAGCGTTGGTACGTTAAACCAAAGGTCCCGGGTTCGATACCCGGCTCCGGAACAATTTTTCCCTCGAAATTATTCAAATCAACTTTACAGGGAGTTATACCTGAAATCTTGATTTGCATAATACACGTCACTGTTCGTTAACAGAAAACCACAGTTTAAGTCACACGGAGTTAGTGTGCACTCGAAGTTGGTTGCTTGACGGTTGTCAGCCCACTTTGAGGTCTGTGGATATAGAGGGAAAAATTGGATTGGTGTCGGGTAGAGTTCCCGGGTAGCTCAGTTGGTAGAGTGTTGGTACGTTAAACCAAAGGTCCCGGGTTCGATACCCGGCCCCGGAACAATTTTTCCCTTGAAAATTTTTCAGGTTTGTAGATGTTCTGCAGTCATTTCTTCTTCTTTGTGGCATAGAGGACAATTAGGATTCGTATGTTGTTGTTGTTTTCTAATGCCAGCCGTTTGACAATAAAGTCATTTGACCTCTTGCACTCCAATATTTTTTCAAAGATATTGTCATGGTTAGCAACTGACGCACAGATTTTGAGGTGTTCCGAATCCATTTCTTGATTTGAGTTGCACAATGGGCAGTTAGGGGACTGATATATTCCAATTCTATGCAAATGCTTGGCCAAACAGTCATGGCCTGTTGCCAATCTAAATGCAGCTACAGACGATTTGCGTGGTAAATTGGGAATCAACTGTGGATTATGATGCAGAGTTCCATTTTTTCCCTTGAGATTGTGTTATCAAATTTTGTTTGTTGAAGTCTAAGTATGTAGGTTTAATAAATCTTTTCACAGAGTAATACGTAGATTTAGTAACAGGTCTGTAAGTAGCAGTGCTGCCCTTCTTTGCTAAAGCATCCGCATTCTCTTTTCCACAATGGGATGGTATCCATTGGAATACAATTCCTTCATTGAGTTTAGGATTCGTATAAATTCCTATTTTATTCAAGTGTTTGGCCAAATAATCATGTTCCGTAAGCAGTCTGAATTTTACTACTGCAGATTTACGTGGGATTTCTGGAATAATTTCTGTTTTTTTTTTTTTTATTAAAATGCTCCATTTTTTATCTTCGGCTTTGTTACATAGTGCTTGGTTTTGCTTGATTTTATATTTGTTTTTAATTAATCTTTTCATGGATTGAAAAGGTAGGCTTTTATTTGTATTCTGAATTAAATTCGATCCTTTTTTGGCAAGAAAGTCAGCATTTTCATTTCCAGCAATCCCGCAATGTGCAGGTATCCATTGCAATTGAATTCTTTTCTGTAGTTTTTGAAGTTGTTGAATCATTTTGTGACATTCTTTAATTTGGATTGACATCATTTTATATGAATTTGTTGCATATAATGCTGCTTTAGAATCAGAGAGAATGACAGCATTTTGAAATTTATCTATTCTGTATAGTAGGTGTTGGAGTGAGATATGAATAGCCATTATTTCCGCATCAAAATTTGTTGTATGATGTCCTGCTGGTTGATAAAATGAGAATAACGCACACGTAATTCCTGATCCTGAGTTGTTATCGATAGTAGACCCATCTGTGTAGATGTGTAACCATTCTTCTGGTGGGTATCTATTGTTCACAGCTTCTAATGCTAGTGCTTTTAGTACAGGTTTGGAAGTTTCAGATTTTGTAACTGGTTCTTCTAAATCTAGCTGAATATTAATTGGTTCGAAGGTTAGAGGGTTTTCTCTGGTTAAAATGTTTTCTTTAGATTTAGGGAGATTCAATTCTGTTTTTATTTCCGTGACTTTGGACAGGAAACTTGTTTGTGTTTTCAACTTAGTTGGTTGTAACAGTCTTTTTTTTTTTCCCATTTTGTTGTTAACCGTAGCATTTTTTCATGGTGTGTTAGTGCCTGCTCCTCTAGAGTTAGACATATTGCAAATACCATATGTATGCTGACGACTTGCAAATTTATTTGCATTTTCACCCTGACGAGACTAGTGACGCAGTTAACAAAATAAACGAAGACTTGAATTCGATTTCACTGTGGGCACACAAATTTGGATTAAGGTTAAATCCAGAGAAATCACAAGCAATCGTAATGGGACATAATCGTCTACAAAGCACTCTTGATAGTAGTACTATACCACATATAATATTGAATGGGATTATTGTTAAATACAGTGAAACAGTTAAAAATCTTGGCATTTTTATGGATAGCGATCTAAATTGGAACACTCAAGTGTAACACACATTTGCAAAAAAATATTTTCTCAGCTTCACTCCTTGTTCCATATGAAAGAATTTCTACCACTTACTCTAAAAAAGAATCTTATTCAGACGCTTGTAATGCCCCATTTTGATTATTGCAATTCCTTGCTAACTAATGTAAGTTCACTCTTAGCTGAGAGACTACAACATGTTCATAATGTGTGCATACTATTCATCTGCAATACTCGTAAATTTGACCATATAACACCATCCCTCCGGTTACTTTCATGGGTGCATCTGAAGGAACGAAGAACAATACATTCACTGTCTCTTCTGTTTAGAATCATGCATACTTCTACTCCGAATTATCTGTTATCGCGCTTTCAATTTCTTACAACTCTTCGAAACCGACATCAAGCACTTCTTTCTATCCCTCATCATAGAACGTCTTTATACTCATCTTCCTATACTGTAGAAATACCTCGCCTCTGGAATTCGTTACCTAATGACGTCAGGGACTGCCGGACTTTATCACAATTCAAAATTAAATTGGAAAATTTTGTCTTAGTTAATGTTTTTAGGTATTGCTAGAAGTATTGATTTGTGTTTTTTTTTCTTTCTTTTTCTTTTTTAATCTAGATTAAAATTGCAAGTTTCTTGTTTATGTTAGTTAATTAGTTAGGATACAATTAATTATGATACTTAATCACTCATTTAAAGTTTGTGTGACTGCAACCTGTGTTTATTTTGTGTGGCTTTACTTTGTTTATAGTGTTTTTTTTTCTCTCTCTCTCTTTATTTTTTGTGTGGCTTTATTTTGTATATAGTGTATTTTTTTCTCTGTTTATTTCTATTATTGTATTTATATTCCTGATGTTGTGGAAGAGAAGGCCTGATGGCCTTAACTACACCATAATAAATAAATAAATATTGGAAGGTTTGTTATTTACACATTTAATTAAACACGTTCTTAGTTGGATTTGTTATGCTTGGTTACTTCAAGTAAGTGCGTTTCCTCCCTTACTCACGAAAGACTTCTTTAGAAGCAGTATTTAGAATTAATATTATCATCATCAGCATAGCTTAGTCGACAGAGGTGCTTCCCTTCCCTTCTCATCTGGTGCTGCACTCAGGATGAATTCAATTCCCACTTGGACTGATTCCCTGGTTGGGTTTCTTCCTAGATTTTCCCCAACTGTCAGCTGAGTGTCAGGAAATCGATGGCGAATCCTGTCACAAAAATATCATCAATGCTAAATAACCTAGTAGTTGATAGAGCATCGTTAAATAATAAATAAAAAAATAGTATTCCCCTTACGTCATATTGCTCTTGCCCTTTTACTGGAGTCGAAAATGCTGCCTCTTTGTTAAAAGGATGGTGAAAGTGGTTAGTGTGTGCAGTGGCGGTGCGTCAATAAGAGCACAAGAGCACGTGAACACCTTTTTTCCATTAAAGCACGACTAGGTTTATTATTTGATACCGTATTGACATAGTGGGGATGTATAATATCAGAGTCGAGTATTTTAAACTTCCCGCATCTTGCATAAACTTCTTATGTAAACTTGGCAACATCCGTTCACGTAAAAGCCGTGCTCTTTTCGAGTTGGTTACAGGAATTTCACGCATGCGCGGGAGAAAATTGTCTTATGACTCGTCAAGAGCACAAAGCGTTAAGTAAACATGATGAGCATCTATCCTACAGATGTCAGGTCCATCGATGCCTATCGTTAAAGTGCTATATCTCGAGGAGGAAATTTAATAGACTGTAGATGTCAGCATCTGACTGTAGGAACGTTTACTTACGTGTACAGTGCTGCTACGAGAGTGTAGTTTGTGAATTACTACACTTCAATGTCGGCATAATAGCATAGTTTGACTTTCAAACACGTGCTGGCTGACTGTGGCGGTGGTATGAATTTAAGTATCTATATGGCAGTGTATAATATTTAAGAATAATATTTACTGGCATGTATTTATAGTAATCTATGCGAGTGGAATTACAGTACTGGTATAGGCTATAGTATATCAGTGTGTTGTGAATCAAAATATATTGCTGAACACACGCGTTTGTAAATAACGAGACCGTGGTATGTATTCATTTTTAACAAACGTAAACAATGAACTCAGTTCAAGTAATTTTGAACAGTAAAGAACTGGGTAAACTGGCTTACCAAGAAAAATTGGAAATAAAAAGACTGAGTTTCATTGTTGTTATTATTATTATTATTATTATTATTATTATTATTATTATTATTATTATTATTATTATTATTATTATATGTTGTTTTGAATTTATATACGGTTTTTTTTTCGATAGTGAAACATTGGAATCATGACATTTCATATTAGACTAAACGTACGGTTTCAAATTCTTTTCGATTTTGGAACCACAAAATTGTGAACACACATAATATTTTATCACGAGCCGCCACTGAGTGTGTGTGTTTTTTTTTTTATAAATTTATAGTGTGTTATTTAACAATGCTGTATCAACTACTAGGTTACTTAGGATTGATGAAATTGGTGATAGCAAGATGGTATTTGTTGAGATTGAGACAAGAATTCACCATGGAATTACCTCACATTTGTCTTACAGTTGAGTAAAGCCTCGGAAAAACCGAACCAGATAATAAGCCCAAGCGAGAATTGAATCCATGTTCGAGCATAGATCTTGTTCAGCAGGTAAATGCACTACCAGCTGAATTACATGAGAGAGAGTGAGGGAGGGAGAGAGGGACTAGCAATATGTGTATGTCCCAATAGATTAGAAGTTTTTTTTATCAGTATATTTATAATATATTCCTTTTATTAATTTACTTCAAGGATTAGGTTTTCCTATCTTGATCATTCCGTGGCAAGTTCTACAAGAACTGGACATCCTGAAGGATCAGCGAGGTGGTGTCAAAAATTCATCTGTTACTGCAAGAGCAAGAAAAGCAGTTTCGTTTCTACATTCCAACTTTGTCACAAAACATCCAAGAGTTAGAGGTAAGACAAGATTTCTTAAATTCTGACTTCAGAACTGATTTAATTTTTCTTCCAAACTAGTATAAAATGTTTGTCACTGTCTTAAGTGTACGTAATAAAATTTTACTGTATTCTCTGTGTGCCCAGATTTTTCTTTCTTCCTCGAAGCCTTATTGTGGTGATCCAAAGAAATGTTTGTTGCTGATACAATCATGTTTACAGAGACTGGAATAAAAAGAAGACCATATTCCTTGTCCCTTATTAAGATGAGCATCCCAATTTTTGACACAGTTTTATTTTTTTGTTTTTGTTAAATACTTTAGAGAAAGTACAGTATGCATCTATTGCGTATTTCATATCATAACATTTCATTATGATATTTTTTACGATAAAGTGAAGAGAAATGACAAGAAGCATTGAAATGCGACTATAGGGAAGAATGGAGCATGTGAAATGGACAAATTATAGACAACTTACTTACTTATAAATGGCTTTTAAGGAACCCGAAGGTTCATTGCCGCCCTCACATAAGCCCGCCATCGGTCCCTATCCTGTGCAAGATTAATCCAGTCTCTATCATCATATCCCTCCTCCCTCAAATCCATTTTAATATTATCCTCCCATCTACGTCTCGGCCTTCCCAAAGGTCTTTTCTCTCCGGTCTCCCAACTAACACTCTATATGCATTTCTGGATTTGTCCATACGTGCTACATGCCCTGCCCATCTCAAATGTCTGGATTTAATGTTCCTAATTATGTCAGGTGAAGAATACAATGCGTGCAGTTCTGTATTGTGTAACTTTCTCCATTCTCCTGTAACTTCATCCCGCTTAGACCCAAATATTTTCCTAAGCACCTTATTCTCAAACACCCTGAACCTATGTTCCTCTCTCGGAGTGAAAGTCCAAGTTTCACAACCATACATAACAACCAGTAATATAACTGTTTTATAAATTCTAACTTTCAGATTTTTTGACAGCAGACTGGATGATAAAAGCTTCTCAACCGAATAATAACAGGCATTTCCCATATTTATTCTGCGTTTAATTTCCTCCCGAGTGTCATTTATATTTGTTACTGTTGCTGCAAGATATTTGAATTTTTCCACCTCTTCGAAGGATAAATCTCCAATTTTTATATTTCCATTTCGTACAATATTCTGGTCACGAGACATAATCATATACTTTGTCTTTTCGGGATTTACTTCCAAACCGATCACTTTGCTTGCTTCAAGTAAAATTTCCGTGTTTTCCGTAATCGTTTGTGTATTTTCTCCTTAAGATAATTATTATATGAATTGTATGCGGAGACTAAGAGGAAGGCAGAAAATAGAGAAAATTAGAGAATACTGGGTTTGCAATGAAGGGCTTGCCTTTGAGCAGAAAACTGTGATTGAATAATATTTCGATAGTATTTTGAAACTGGCTATATTTATCCTACAGCAGAACAAACCTAATTGGCACTAACAACTTCACACGGAATAATGACACCAGTTGAAACAAATTAATAGAAATATAAACGTAAACAATGCTGACATGGGCTCATTGGTGTGTTCCCATCACAGAAAATCTTTGAAAACAATTTTTCCCATTCGTGCTAACAACGCCATATCATCAGCAAATTTTATGCACTTTATTATTTCTCCTCTTACTGTCACCTCTCCCATATTTTGAAAATAGTGCTTCACTAAATTCTCGAAGTAGATGATGAACAAGGTAGGTGATAAAGGGCATCCTTGTCATACTTCTCTCCCTTGTGAAAAGATATAGAACAAATTGATTTCCCTTCCAGGCCAGTCAGCATTAGATGCATTTCCTCAAGATTTCAAGATGGAAGTACCTGATGATGCCATACTCCAATGTTGTCTTCACATAGTTCACAGAACACAGCAAGTGGTAAGTCACTTCTGCACTTTTAAAATGTTACTGAGTGATTTTATTTCGTTATAACATAATACAGTGTATTCCACTCGAAGAGATATAGGTATCGCCATCGTTCTTGAAGCATGACCTTTAATGTCCTGAGGATGATCTTTAATGTACTGTCCAACTAGCAAGTGAGCCTCTTTAGCTTACCATCTTCATTGCAATAAACCTCCACTCATGTCCACATGATGCTACGAAAACAAACATCACTGTCAGAGTTAAATTCCACTACACATATTACAATGGCGGCCGGATAGCTCAGTTGCTAGAGCAGCTGGCTACAGACTGGAAGGTCCGGGGTTCGATCCCAGGTGGTGACAGGATTTTTTCTCGTTGCCAAACTTTCAGAACGGCCCCGAGGTTCACTCAGCCTCCTATAAAATTGAGTACCGGGTCTTTCCCGGGGGTAAAAGGCGGTCAGAGCCTGGTGCCGACCACACCACCTCATTCTAGTGCCGAGGTCATGGAAAGCATGCTGCTCTACCTCCATGCCCCCCAAGTGCCTTCATGGCATGTTACGGGGATACCTTTATCTTTTTTACACATATTACAATTGAGTTAAATCATTGTGTGTTGCGAGTGCTGTGCTGACTGCAATCTGCTATTGTGTGATTCATTTTGTCACTTTGCCTCCTGTCATTTCGAAATTGAAAGGTAAGACATTATATAGCCAAAGTCGGAAGATTATTGCTTCTGTATATGATTATATGAGAGAAGAGGCAAAACAAAGAGGCCAGTATTCACCTGAAATGTTTAAAGAAATTCAGAAAGTCCAAGAACGAGTTGCAGCAGCCGCTGGATTGTCACTAAGTTCTGTTATAGAATTTTGCGCGATAGGAAGAAGCATGTAGAGGAAGGAATGTCTTTTGGCACTTCTGGTGAGAAACACAGTGTCCGCAAAAGGATAACAGAAATAGACGATTTCGATACATACATCATTTGCTGAGTCATTCATAATTTTTCTATACTGACAGTAGCAACACTGCAGGAGAAACTAAAGGAAAATATTAATTTCGATGGAAGTGCTACGAATCTTCGTAAAATTATCAAGAGCTTAGGTTTTAAATGAAAAAAAAAAAAAGATCAAATGAGGTGTTCTGATTGAATGACATGAAATTCGTTCACAACATGAGAAATACCTCACATGTCTTCGAAGGTACGAAGCTGAGGAACAGTCATTAATATATACAGACGAAATCTACATACACAGTATCATATTGTCCCCAAAGGTTGGACTGATGATAGTACCACCGGATTGATGGCACCCATAGCGAAAGGAGAACACCTTATAATCATCCATGCAGGTGAAAAGCAAGGTTTCATACCAAAAGCTTTCCTTATGTACAGATCTGATCTGAAAGCAGAAGATTTCATAAATAAAATTATGAATGCTGAAAATTGCACCAAATGGCTCCGTACTATATTAATACCTAGTTTACTTCCTAATGCCATCCTAGTTGTTGACAACACATCATAACACCCAACCTAAAATTTCTTTAAAAATGACATGGTTAACAAAAAATCACATCCTACTCAATGAAAGTAACACAAAACCAAAATTATATGATTTCATTAAAATGAACAGACCAGCACAGAAAACATATTTGATTGACTGTATATTAGCTGAAAATAATCACAGAGCCTTATGACTTTCAGTTTACCCTCCAAACTTGAATCCCATTGAATTAATTTGGGAAAACATCGAACAATGGATTGGTAATAGGATTGTGACATTTAAAATAAAAGAATGGGAAGATGAATGCAATCTCATTGAAAAAAATGAACAGCATTATTATGAGAAGGACAGTATTGTGGAAGAAAGAACGGAAAGAATCATAATTGAAGACAATGGAATGGAAAATATTGAAGAAGATATAGAACATGAGAAGGATAGAACAGGAGACATGTCAGGTGTGGAAGAAATAGAAGACAATTTTTGGTGTAGGTAAATGTTTAGGTCTACATTGTGTGATATTGCCTGTGATTAAAATTGTGAACCAGAATAGTGTCCATTATATTTAGTAGTGACTGTACTGTTACTGTTTCAATGTGCACGTGTTACTGGTGACATCATCACCCAGCGAATTTTATAACACAAGCATAAGGTAAGCAACTCGTGTCTATGCTTTCATTAAATATTTTCATCCTTCTAGAACAGTGGCGCTACCTATACAAATTGTATTGAGTGGAAAAGTAAAATTCTCAAAGATGAACTGAATCAATGGTCACTGAAAATAAAGTTGCAAGTTAATGGAGTAAACGAAATAATAATAACTCTGAGTGTATTGTTTAGTTCATGTTTTTATTCCATTCCCTTACAGTAAAAATGTTGAGCCTCAATATGTTGAATTGAATTGGGCATGATAGCCTTGAGCGCTTGCCCCTTGTCATGGATTGTCCTGTAGAGATGTTGGGCTGGAAAGAAAGTGCGCACACTAATCCTTTACAGATAATTTCCCTGACATATATTGCAACCATTCTGTGAGATGGATTTCATCTGGTGTACATTCTTTTGCAGTCAGGAAACTAATCACAGCACTCTGTTCACTAGTAGTCATTTCCATCTTGCACCATTCGGTTTTGTTTTTGTTTTGTTTTGTTTGTTTGTTTTTTTTTTAATTTATATGGAGCAACAATGACAGATATTCAGGCTGTTTTGGTCACAGTTTAAATTAATTAATGCCTATAATTCATTATGCTCCCCTTTTCTTTCAGATTCTTTTATCAAACGACAAAAATCTTTGCAACAAGGCTATTGTAAATGGAATAAGAGCATACCAGAAGTCTGAAATAGAACAGGCACTTCAGGGTTTCCATCCAGACAGTATAGGAGAGGTCCCTAACAATTCAGCAGGGAATGGTAATGTGTATATATATTACGTAATGCAGAGTCTGCTGGCAATTTTTTTTTTTTTTGCTATACCTGAGATTGTTACAATATTGAAAAAAGCTGTAATTTATTTTGGATATATTTCTTCTATTATGTATAAAGTATAGAGAAGTAGTAGTATTGCTTCTTACATTATTGTAGTGAGTGATAACTAGAGCCAGAATTTATATGCACAAAAAAGTCTGATATATGAAAAATCAAACCAGAAATATGCAAAAACATGCAAAATGAATTTATTTAACATTTTGAGTATTGATAACAATTTTATCGAAGTTCCAGATAAAACACTGCCCACAAATGCAGTGCTTGTAGTTAGGCAATATTGAAACACATGTTTAAACCTTCTTATCTACATACAAGGCGATTGATCCATTTATTTATCTAATTATTTATGTTGTTATTTATTTATCTAATCATTTATCTATTTATTTAATTATTTATCTATCTATTTATTTATTTATTTATCTATTTATTTATCTAATCATTTATCTATTTATTTAATTATTTATCTATTTATTTATATATTTATTTATTTATCTTTTTATTTATTTATCTAATCATTTATCTATTTAATTATTTATTTATTTATTTATCTAATCATTTATCTATTTATTTAATTATTTATCTGTCTATTTATTTATTTATATATCGATTTATTTATCTTTTTATTTATTTATTTATTTATTTATCTAATCATTTATCTATTTATTTATTTAATTATTTATTTAAATATTTATCTATTTATTTAATTATTTATCTATTTATCTGTCTATTTATTTATTTATTTATATATCTATTTTTTTTATTTATTTACTTATCTGTTTCTTTATTTATTTATTTATCTACTTATTTATTTATTTATTTTTTTTATTTATCTGTTTCTGTATTTATTTATTCATAGATTTGTTTATGTATTTATTTATTTATTTAATTATTTATTTATTCATTGATTTGTTATTTATTCGTTCATCTGATATAATTCAAATATGCCTCCTCTTGGTGAGCTGTTCCTGTCACTGTGTAATATTTCTTCCTTCTTCATCTGACATAGTGCTTTTTTCCATTTGCTAATCATAGTTGGTAATCTCATCTTCTTCATGTAGCAGGACTGTCTGATTCACGTGTTGATACATCGACATTGATTTGTGATACACAAGAAGAGAGGGAAGCGTCCAAAGCAGATTTAATTATATGCAAATTGAAGTCTGTTTTGAAAGACCTTCTAAGCAGGGTAAGTTACAATGCTTTTTTTTTTCTTCGGAAAACTGCTGTTAGTAGAGATTTTTCTGTTTAGTCATTGCTTGCCACTAAGATCTGTGCGACTATATTGCACTGATGGGTGGTGCTGATGGTGATGCTTTAGTGGGGGCATGAGCTTTTGTTTCATTTGCATCAAAGTTTGTTAAGAAATATTTATTACTGCACAAACCAGTGCTGAAATTACCGGAACAGATAATATTATTATTATTATTATTATTATTATTATTATTATTATTATTATTATTATTATTATTATTATTATTATTATTATTCTATTAGACACGCTGCTTTCTGCTGTCTTTCATTTAAATAAATTGTGAAAAGAAATTCTGTTTGATTCGATTCCGCTAAGTGGGAACGAGTGTTAGGACTTCTTCACGTTATGATATTCTTGTGGACGAATTCCGATCGCATACTCTATCCTTTATCATTTGTAATTTACTTCCCTCTTGTGCAGACTATTTTCCATTCATTGCCACCAAATCCAAAGTTTGAAAAAGTTGAATACGTCTAATGTACCAGCTTGCCATTCACTGTTACATCCCTGGCAGTAATTGGAAGTAACAAATTGTATGCAGTGTATACACTTACGTGATGTAATATTTGTTGGTTATTATGGTATACTGCATTCAGTATGCATACCCTGAATTTTAGGTGTTACTTTAAACTTTATTGCTATTCGTTGTCCTTGGTTATATTTTAGGTGCTGGAAAATGAAATGAACAAAGTTTATGGACAGTCATGGCTGAAGGTTATTGCAATAAAACCTCCATGGACTCTGTCAGAAATACTAGTTTGTATGCTGAAGCACTGGATAGCAGTTCTAGGATTTGTTTTACCTTCAAACATAAAACCTAGTCTCGAGTGTTTACAGACATTTTTTGCTAAAACTACAGGTAAGCAAAATGCTGTCATAATTACAATAATGTAAAAAAAAAAAAAAAAATTGGTGGGTAAATTTTCATTCTGAAGGAATCCGAAATATATGTTGTGTAGTCAAGATTCATAATTACTAAGGCTCGGAAGTTCAAGACCTAAAAAACACCGAAAAATGTCCTATAGGATGACATTAAATTTCTGAGAATATGACATTAAAATGTAAAAAATGGCCATGATTTTAATAGTAAAATATAAATAAAATAGTTTACTTCCAGCTCTGAAAAATACATTGTCACTAACTGTCGCAAAAAATCTTTGTTTCCTTTGTTTTACTTTCGGCACTTTTACATCTTCACTTGTGTAATACAATATGCAGACTGCAGGCACTGCGGCTGCAGTATTTGTTCTGTTGCATTGAATAGGGGGGGAAGCACATAACACACGTGATCATGAGTCAGAGCTGATGCAATCATAAGGACCATTGTTACTGAATTTGTTTCCACAAGCTGCAGTATGCGAAATTATTTATGTTGTGAAGTTGCCATTTTTCAACAGCAATGTCTCCCATGACAACAGAAATGTGAAATAAGTTTTCAGAAACTTAGAACTTTAAACACTGAGAGTTTAATTATTATCAAAGGGTGTGTACCATGTTAATTTCTCATAAATACTTAATAATAATCATGTGAAAGTGTTGTTATAATTTTGAAATACTGTGTGCTGTGGACACAATGCTATCACTATAAGTCGAGAATGATTGATTCAACTATCTCCGTAAAATCGTTGTAAAAGTATTCATAATGGCAGCAGAAATTAGTATAATATTATAATTTAGTTTGTGACGTAATATGAATTTTTTTTTCACAGTACTTTTATATTTCAGGTTATGGACATTCAGTATCTGACATAAAGAAGATATTAAAAACAAGTGCCAAACTGTGTGAAAGCATCCATAATAATGAATACAGTAATTACGTCTCCAGTTGTATTTCTTCTATTGAGGTAAGCTGTTTTTGTAATTAGGAATGATCTTGTAGAGTTTGGATTTATTGTAAGCGGTTTTGAGACACTGATAGAACTTTGTTAAAATATATGTATATATATGTATTTAAAAAAATTGTGTCAAAATATATTCTTATTTGAGGACCTCGCCATAAGAGCACTCAGCGTGCAAGCTGTGGGTCCCTGGGTTCGATTCCCAGTGCTCGAAGGAATTTTTCTCCATTACTAAGTAAAAGGATAATGCCTTGTAACAGATTCACCATAAGAAATTAGAAATTACGATACTTAAAATCGAAAATTCATTATTAACTATTATTATGTCTTCAGAAATAGACTTTCGAGTATTGTACCATTTGCTAAATTTAAAATCTATTTCTTAAGGGAAGTTGCTTCTTATTACATGCAAAATAATGGTAAAAATAGCCTATCTTCAAGCAGTCATAAATATAATACTACAGGGCAAGTCAAAATGATGGACGCGATTTCAGTATAATTTATTGCGTGAAATCTAATGAATGTATTGTATTGTGAGATGTTTGCTTTGAAAGGTAAATTTTTAAAGTTTGGTTTCCCCACATTGTTTCCACTTTTGCCCGCAAGGAGTCAGCAGCAGAGCAATGACTGGAGAACATAAATTCTTTCGTGTGTTTGATTATCACGTAAACAACTCTGTGATTAGTGTTCAGCAGCATTTCCGAATCAAGTATCGCATAAACTCACCTGCTGGGAAGGCCATATGTAACACGCCTACCAAAAAAATTTTTGATGGTGAAGATAGGTGTAGGCCCTATGCCCATAATATTGCAGATATATTAATAAAAAAACTTAGTCTGACTTAGTATAATATATAGCTAGTTGGCAGTGTATGCAATTGAGGGTAAAAGGAACTGGCTAAGCTATCTCATTACCTCCTGGTCTAGTTGCCTCATAAGTGGTGCCTTGTTGGTATCACTTGTGAGGTTCAAACCTGTCTTCAGACAGTTGCTAAACGACAACCAGAATTTGAACCCAGGCCCGCTCGTTTCACAGTCAGTCAAGCTGTTACTCTACAGTTGTACAGAGCTGTTTTCTTACTGTAATGTGTTGTATACTGTTTATTTTTTATTAAAGGTTATTAAAATTTAAATTCCCAATGCTTGTTCTGAAATAGCAACACAAAAGTATAAAAAATCAGTCAACCTTGCACAAAACAGAAATCTCCTAAAACGGAAATTATTTCTGGTTTCAAGCACTTCCGATTTAGACAGGTTTCACTGTATTGTAAATTATCAATGGTACAGTTATAATATAACATTTATGTCAGTTGTATAGGAAACATCTGCAATGGCTCTTGTATGAAACTTGTTTTATGTTCTCTCTGGTACATTACGTATATGTAATGTGTGTTTCTATTCTTTTTTCAGAAACTTCAGCAATACTGTGAGGCGACTGAGAACTTACGCAGATCTCCTGTTAAGACACAGACTGAAGACCTAAATCCAGTAATAGAAACATTGGAGAAGTGTTGGAATTCTGTCCATTCCTTTTGGTGAGAGTTTTGCAATTAATTTAATTATAGGGGAATTTAAAAAGGTTTAATGGTTTTATTTGCAGTCAAAAGAATCCAAAGTAGGGTGCACTTATTTCCTGTAAATGGCTGGAGTGCTTCTTGATACCACTCAATTTAATTCTTTCTTACACATTTTCTTAGATTTTGAAGACTTGGCATTCCACAACACTTTATCCTTTGTCTTCCTCCTTGAACTGTTATATATGAGCTTAAAGTAAATGCTGGAAGGGTTAACGAAAAGGATTGAGTGCAATGTAGAAGCTGCTGGAATGAACCCCCCAAGAGGCTCGATAAAACAGAGTCAGGTTTCTCTAAGATAAAATTTGTTAACAAGAAGAAGAATTAATTCCATAACAATGTACTGAATAAATTAGATCTTGGACAATATCACAATAATGCTTCTCAAATCTCACTCGTACCAGTATGATAGTACAACCAACGAATAATCATATTTGACAATAGAGGAAGCAGTATTTACATAAGCTTAATGCTTATGGTGAAATCCTAATAGTGAATTGGACAATATGAAAGAAACTTCAGCAATACTGTGAGGCGACTGAGAACTTACGCAGATCTCCTGTTAAGACACAGACTGAAGACCTAAATCCAGTCATAGAAACATTGGAGAAGTGTTGGAATTCTGTCCATTCCTTTTGGTGAGAGTTTTGCAATTAATTTAATTATAGGGGAATTTAAAAAGGTTTAATGGTTTTATTTGCAGTCAAAAGAATCCAAAGTAGGGTGCACTTATTTCCTGTAAATGGCTGCTTCTTGATACCACTCAATTTAATTCTTTCTTACACATTTTCTTAGATTTTGAAGACTTGGCATTCCACAACACTTTATCCTTTGTCTTCCTCCTTGAACTGTTATATATGAGCTTAAAGTAAATGCTGGAAGGGTTAACGAAAAGGATTGAGTGCAATGTAGAAGCTGCTGGAATGAACCCCCCAAGAGGCTCGATAAAACAGAGTCAGGTTTCTCTAAGATAAAATTTGTTAACAAGAAGAAGAATTAATTCCATAACAATGTACTGAATAAATTAGATCTTGGACAATATCACAATAATGCTTCTCAAATCTCACTCGTACCAGTATGATAGTACAACCAACGAATAATCATATTTGACAATAGAGGAAGCAGTATTTACATAAGCTTAATGCTTATGGTGAAATCCTAATAGTGAATTGGACAATATGAAAGAAAGTAGAGATGCTCAATGAACTGAATTTAGCCGGCCCAATTTAACTTTCTGTATCAAACATACCGAATATGTAATGAAAAGTGAAATAACCTTGATACATTTTAGAATCCTAAATGCAGTAGAATTTCTCATATGCGGCAATTGTGGAACAAAGCCACTGCCAGATAACTGATTTTGCTGGATAATTGGAAAATACGTTTATAGGTTATGTAAAGACATAGTGTACTGCACAAACATTTTTTTACATGTTGAAATTTAGTCATTTTCATATAGATATTTAAAAATAAAGTTTTGAAATATGTACAATGTTTATTTTTAGTACTGAATACGGTAGTGTACATTCATCAGTTCATAATTTATTGTAATGCATAATAGTGTAAAAAATACTAAACATTTTCGTAACCTTATGACAATTTTAAATAGCGGCCATGTGACGTGAAGATCAGTGTAGCCAACGTGAAGATGAAGTAGCGATCGATAATTTGAACGTCTTTAACATATCTCTAATGTGTTCTTGTTTATATATACTATCACTCGAACGAAACTTTTAAGTGCTATAGGAACAGAGAATTTCACACTTTCCTATTTAGACTCGTCCAAAACCCCTTCAAACAGGCGAGTTCAAGTGGTAAATTTAAAGATATTGCCTCTGCGAATGCTACACTGACAACTGATTTAACATTACTTTCTGTTGTGGACACACACTATGACTGCATGGCTTCCATGATGCGACATATGACATTTTGTGATACCAATCCTTACCTTTGAAAAAAAGAATAGTTGCCATGACTTATGCCTCAACCCTCATATAAACAATCATACAGTCCTCTCTGTAGATTGAAAACTCAAAAAAGTTTCATATCTATTGTTCAAGAATTAAAACAGAAAATCAATATTCCAAATTTAAAAGAAAACCTACAAATTAAACCAAACCCTGTAACTCTATTAAATATAGAATATAATCTAAATTTAACAGAAGAAATACTAAAATCAGAAGTAAACACTGAAATACTAAAACAATTGTCTTTAGAGACAATTAATATTAGGTACCCTCCACAAAACTGGCTTCATTTATACACTGACGGATCCTTGATCTCCAGAGAACAAGGTGCCGGTGCAGGTGTTACGTGCTGTCTCTTCTCACTTTATAGATCTCTTGGATATGGAACAAGTTTTGATGGAGAAATCATTGCAATAAGTGAAAGTCTCAGGAATCTTCTATGCCACATCAATAAATTTAGGAATGCAGTTATATTGTCAGACTCCAAAGCAGCTATTCTATCAATAGAATAAACACACACCTTCATCTCAAACAGCAGAAATAAATAAAATGCTCTCTCAATTAATAACACTCAATAAAAGAATTGTATTCCAATGGATACCATCCCATTGTGGAATCCTGGGAAACGAGAATGCGGATGCTTTAGCAAAGAAGGGCAGCACTGCTACTTACAGACCTGTTACTAAATCTACGTATTACTCTGTGAAAAGATTTATTAAATCTACATACTTAGACTTCAACAAACAAAATTTGATAACACAATCTCAAGGGAAAAAATGGAACTTTCTACATCAAAATCCACAGTTAATTCCCGATTTACCACGAAAATCGTCTGTAGCTGCATTTAGATTGGCAACAGGCCATGATTGTTTGGCCAAACACCTGCATAGAATTGGAATATATCAGTCCCCTAACTGCCCATTGTGCAACTCAAACCAAGAAATGGATTCGGAACACCTCAAAATCTGTGCTTCAGTGGCTGGCCATGATAATATCTTTGAAAAATATTGGAGTGCAAGAGGTCAAATGACTTTATTGTCAAACGCCTGGCATTAGAAAACAACAACAACAATCAAGTGAAATAAATCTTCCGATAATTGTCACTCTCCATAGAGCCAAACTAAATGAAGATGCAGGAAATATATCACCTGATTCCCCATCATAGCAACATCAGCAGTAGACCACGACCTCTCATTCCAGAAAATTAAATGGTAGTAGACCACAGCATTTCAGCCCTGAAAATACCTATTCTATTGACTCCATGTAGCTATTGTTCCTTGTGTTGTATGATTGAAAAATATATATAATAGTTTGTTCACTGATTGTTGTGTTTTTATGTTACAGTGCAATCACTTGCGATATTCTTAATATGAAACATAACTTCACCTATGTTCGACCTGATCCAATGCCCACAGTAGATTTTGTACGAGATAATCTACCAGATGTGTATCCCAGGGTTCATGCATTAACAAAAGCCATCTTGAGGTAAGATATTGCCTAATAGTTTGATTTCTAATGGCTGGTCTTGGAAATTACTCCATTTGCCATATATTAGCCAATTATATCCCACTGATTTTCTCCACTATGTAGTTGCTTCTTTTGATGGAGCTGTGAAAAATGTAGTTGCACTTCACTAGACTATGACAAGAATATGTAGCTTACGTCATAAACTGTGTTGACGTGCTTAACTTCATACAGTGTGGCATCTGTTGTTTCCGTCTAAATTTCATTACATTTCTTGGCATTAAATCTGAAGACATTGAATTTTTAACCAATTATAGTTAGCTTGCTGAATGAAAAAGCAGAGCTGAGAAATGTGGCTTTGCAGATTTACTGTATAAATAGAAGCCCTCAACATGCTGAATTTTAACAGTGTTATGACAGGTAGAGTGTTGTGTAGGTGGGAATATACTGCAAATTGACATCAAGTTGTTGGATACCTTATATCGCGACCTCCATTAAATAAAAAAAGACCTTGTGCTGATGAATGTTGCCATATATTGTAATACATAAGGTATGGCTTACTGTTAAAAACTGGGTAAATCTGTGTTTTATTTTATTACTTAATTTATGTGAACATCTATGTGCATATCATGAGAAAATACATTTTACATCAAGAATTCACTAATAATAAAATTGTCTCTAGCTGCATTCACCTCACTGGCATAAACTCACTGCCTACAGTGTAACTTAATATGCAGAGATGTTTTTTTTTTTAATCCAAGAAAACTTTATTGTATAAAATATACATTATAATTGAGCTTATATAATAATAATAATAAAAAAAAAAGGAAAAAAACACATTGAACTTGTATCTGAAGAGCCATCGTATGATGGTCCCGACATTAAAACAATTTTACAATAGTCTCACAATATTGAATCGGGATGTCTTTTCATTTTCAATCTTCGAAATGATGGAGCAGATTGGTGATTTCCTGGAATTTGTCAGATTAAAGGATTTTCATGATGATCAAAAGAAGTGTAGTGGTTGCGAAGAATTGTGTTCACCTCCGGAAATCCTAAACCAGAATGCAGTGTGGTGTTTTGCACATACCAGGGTGTTCCTGTTATTAATTTAAGACAGCGATTTTGGATGGTTTGTATTCTCTTAATTTGGCTGTGAGAAGCAGAACTCCAAATTGAACAGCCATATTGCCAGATGAGTCTGATTAATGAAGTATATATGATCCGTTTATATTTTAGTGCTATTATACTGGACTCACCTCACTGGCCCTGTGAAGAATGCAAAGGGAATGTGTCAACTGTTACCTGAAACTATGTCCTTATTCACCAGCTTCTGAACCGATAACGTCCACAGTTCAAGCTTAATAAAAGCATTAACGAATCACCGTACATGTATTAACCTCTGTGGTAACTGAATGGTCAGACATTTAGCCTGTCAACACCTCTTATCAGTTGCACTACAATCCCCTGTGATGTTCTCTGTCCAAGACCTTTGAGATGAGTCCAACACTGTAATGCTGATTTGTGTGGAATTATATGCTTTAGTCTGTAGATGCGATATCTGCGTTTTTTTAACTACAGTAAATCCCCAATAAGATGTTGATCAAGGGACTGCGTATTAGGGGCGGGTATACTAATTTTGACTTATATGCAGTATCTATTAGCATTTTTCTTTATTGAAATACATGATTCATGAAAAGTAATACAGTATTACTCCATTATGTAGTTACTGTACTGTACATCAAAGATATTTACAATAATATGTACTGTACTTAATTCTTTCGAAAAATGTCATTTATAGTTGTTTGCCGTGTGTGTGTTCTCCAAGACCTCATGTTTACCACACTTCATTTTTCTGCGCTTACATCCTCTCGACGCAGCAGCTGCAGTGATTGAGTCGCGATTTTCTATTATCATCCTTAATGTCGATGAATCCTCTGATTAATATTCTGGCTGATATGTACACTACCAGTGAAAAGTTTTCGATCACCTATCACAACTATGGATTTGTGGTTAAAACAGGGATTTCGTTTTGAATATTCTATCATATCATAATGCTAGAGAGAGAAAATATTTATTTTGTTGGTCTATTTAGTTTTTCCGATGTGTTTGTACATTGAAATAAAGTATATAGTTGTTTTCATAGCTGATCGAAAACTTTTGACTGGTAGTGTACTTCTATTATCAGGCAGTACATCTCACTTGACAGTATGTGTCGGAGGAAGAACAATTGTTTGTATACATCTGAAGTTGACTAGTGTAATATGTAACTCTTCGGCGATATATGCAATGGAGAGGGAAAGGAACTGGTCATCCTACCCCATTATCTCCTGGCCTAGTTGCCTCAGAAGTGGTGCCTTCTTGGTATCACTTTTGAGGTTCAGACCTGTCTTCGAACAGTTGACTAACAACAACAATGTCGATGATGGGATTCCTAATGAATCAGACAGTTGTTTCTGATTAAGAGTACTGTTTTCATCGTACTTTCGTAAGATTTCCAATTTTTCTGACACAGAAAGCGCTTTTCGTTTAACACTCATTGTAATCACACTCACAGAGACTTCAGTACATTAAGGACAACAAACTGACCAGCAAAAATTTCCAGAATTCTCTTATGGACAAGTGAGGAATGTTGTTTGAGAGAGAGGGTTAGCAAGAGGGTGAGGTATTGTAACTGTATGTAGGCTTTAAGCGTGCAGGTAAAGAGTCAAATAAGAGATAACAATATGGTGGGGTATTGTACAGTATGAAGGTTTAAGTGCGCAGGTAAAGGGTCGAATAGCAAGCTTACGAAAAATATCTGAACAAATTGTTTTTACTGCATATAATTTATTTTATAATTCATATTTTAATAATTTTAAGTGCATAAATGCATTTTGTCACACTAAAATTTTTGCTGGTAAACAGGAT
Source organism: Periplaneta americana (assembly GCF_040183065.1). Taxonomy (NCBI): domain Eukaryota; kingdom Metazoa; phylum Arthropoda; class Insecta; order Blattodea; family Blattidae; genus Periplaneta; species Periplaneta americana. Next base: position 12,796,091 of record NC_091132.1, read on the forward strand.
AGAGCAGTTTCCTGTAAGCAACCTGGATGTGAACAACGAAGCAATAAGAAGCTTGTACACCACTCTGACGAACTTGCTGAGATCAAACGAAGTGGATGAGACATTTACACCTGAACTTGTTTTAAAGTTCTGCACAGTACCTAATACAAGGTAACTCAGTTACGCTATAGCTTTTATAATTATGATTACCTCGTTATATTATACAAAAATTAACAAAACTGGTAAGTGAGAAACTGTGCATGATTATTTCAACAGTGTTCATTCACTAATGAGTCTTAAGCCTATGTCTGTGTTATGAGTAGGAACATTGTAAAACGGTGAATAAAATACATCAAAGTCTGTAAATGAAACTAATGTAATTTGTGAAAAAAGTCGTTATTTAAATATGTAAATTATGAAAAAGTCTGTATTTCAACATGTAAATCGTGAAGAAAAAGTTTAGAATTTAGAAATGGAAGTCCTTTTAAAAAAGTTTGTAGTAAAACACTCATTTCCCTACAGACTTCCCCGGTATTAATAATTGGCCGATTACATACTATACTAGATGGCATTTCGGAAGGCGGTTAGCTGCTATGTGCACTGTAGCATTTCTGGTATGTGACGTCACAAGCTTGTACAGTAGAACCAATCAGAATCAGTCTATAACAAGTACTTCCCGAGTTCGTCTGTTCACATGTGAGTGTTTCAATACATTGAATAAGTAAAACTAGACCAGCCTCATGGTCTAGTGGTCAGAGCTTCTGGCTATAGTTCATGAGGTCCCGGGTTCGATTCCCGGTTAGAGCACAGGAATTTTTCTTTAAAGGGGATTATTCCTGTGTTCGTCCATGGTCTGGAATTTAGGTTAAGTTTAGATTTAAGACCTCTCCTGGCACCACATTATCATAATCATCCTATCACATCATCGGGGTAATGTAACTCCGCCTTCCAGGCGCCCCAACCTCAGAAGTGGGTTACAACTAAGCCACGGCCAGGAGAGAAGACCAGAAATGTCGAAAAGACAACCTGGTGGCATTGGATAAAAATAAAAAATAAATAAATAAAACTAACATTTACTGTGTATGTGTAAGATAAATAAATGGAAGAAGAGACTATAAAAAGACAAGTATTGCAGAGGCAGGCGCGGAAAATAGTGTTTAAGGAGTATAATTATTTTAAAAACGTTGAGGAGCAGAATGCTGCTGACCATCTTGATGCTGGCTGCAACGTTGCCAGTGCGCAAGAAACGACTGCAGAAGTGCGATTGAGAACCGTGCAAAGAATATTGTGAAGGAAAGGGGGTTTGTTTGGTGTCATGCTTGCAGTAATCGACGGCTAAGGTCATTATTATCTTTTAATAATTTAAATTCTCTTCTGCGCTATTTGTATTGCACGTGCGCGTGAAGTACAATGTGGCAATGTTGTACGCTGCCTTGCTCTCTCTATCTGTCTCTCTTGATGCAAACGCTAGCAGACTACCGCCTTCCGAATTGCCGTCGACTTAGATGGAGAAAAGTGTTATGTGAATATCAAAAACATTAGGCCTATGTTCATTTGCACACTATGAGATACTGTTTGGCTGCCGAATTATAAAAATTCGTTATTCCTTAGTCTTCGTTGCATAGTCTTGCTGAAAATGTGGTAAATCTTTTTACATATTTCATATTGTGCTAGTGTATAATGAACCTAAGCGCTGCATATGCACAACACACAGATTTTCATTCTTCACAGCTGAGCAGCCATGCTTTCCACGTAATAAAACATGAAAGACAATTCCATTTTCGTATGTATTTTGAATGTTTCATTGTCGAAAATAAAACAACGGAATTTTGTGAGCAATGAACGTACTCTTTAGCAATATTCGTAAAAAAAAAAGTCTCGTTTAATGCAAAAAATTTGTCAAATTCACAAAACATAGGAAAAACGAGCAAAATTCGCGAGAAATCGCGATCGTAAAACGTGCCTACAGAACGAGTCTTGTTCAGGCCTATAACAGTTTTAAATCTGTGACTGAATTAACAGAAATTCGACTTTCAATAATTAATAGTATCAGCGTATTCAGTAACACATCTCAGTCGATAGTAGTGCAGTGCCACTCAGAGGTGTTTTCTTTATGGTCTTGCTTTGAGTTATATAGTGGATAAAGCATCAGCACGTAGAGCTGAAAACCCGGGTTCAAATCCCGGTGCCGGAGAGAATTTTTCTCTGTTCCATTACTCTTTCATCGTTGCTTTCAGTTGCTTTCACAGAGTGGTTGCCTTGCTTTGTTCTCGCAAGTGTGGATCCTGTTTCCGAGTTTTTTTTTTTTTTTTTTTTTTTTTTTTTTGCATTGTTATAATGGCGACTAAATGGAAGAAATAAACTATTGGACAAAAAAATGAAAATAATAATGGATGTCGAAGATAATTCGTAAATAACATTATTGCATACAGCAAAAAAGCATGGTTTACCAACTCCTCAGTATGACAAATAATTGAAGAGTTAGAAGTGTTAGAAAATATTATAATGAAATGTATTGTAAATAATATTTGTAGGTCTAATTAAATGATTATAATGTTTGGTATATAACACACTTTAGTATTAGCTATTTTCCTTCCCATTTTATGTAAACCCCCTTTCAAGGAAAACTCCTATTTAATCAAAAACAAGTAATCCCTCAGAAATTCGTTAAAAGGGGGTTCTACTATATGTATATGTATATATGTCTCTATTTTTTATTTTTAAATAAAATAAACTGTATAGCAACATTATTAAGGAATTGCATTATTATAAAACACACAAAACTTATATTGAGAAGGTATAGTATGTCATCTTTGTTATACAGTACTTGATTATTTCTTTTTGTTTACAGACAAATGCTGATAAAAGCTGGGACTATGTTTAAAGAAATTCAAGCTATTTTGGATACAGCAATCAACCGTCTTGTACAGTCTGGTATGGCCTAATTCCTTGTAAAGGAGTTGTGAAATGTAATATATTCCTAAATTAATTGGGTGGGTATATTACATTGTCTAAATTGTATATAGTTTTATATCTTGAGTAAATCATGATGAATCATATCGTGAATATTTTTTTAATGGTACAAATTTGTCTGTATTTGTGTGGAAATGCAAACCACTATACAAAGTACGTGATTATTTAAAGTTCTGAGTAGTTTGTTTGATTTATTGGAAGACAGTTGTTCTGATTAATTTTTCTATTATGAACCTGAAATTTAAAAAAAAAAAAAAAATCTTAAACTAAACTAATAATAAAAAAGTACAGATATAGTTTTTTAAGTTCACTATATTATTTTCACTTTATTTAATATTTCCGACCTTTATCTTAGCTAAATCTGACTTCACTGGTAATAGGTTTTTTCTTCTTCTCATGTTAGGACATTACATACTCGTTGGTCAGAGTGAGGACAAATAAGTGACAACATTGTTACCTAAAATTTCGCATTAGCATAGTCAACTTCACCCTGGAACAGCTTTGTGCCATTACTGTCAACATGTTTTTCTTCTTAAATACATAGTGACACATTCAGGCTGACTTGGAAAACTGTTTATACCGGTACCTAACATATAAAAACATCTGTGTATAACTAATCTTTACACAAGTATTTTTCGTATTTTAAATAAGTTTGATATTTTATTTAAAGTTGAAAATTAAATTTTAAGAGTATGATCTTTCTTTTATCAGGCAGTATATCTCACTTGACGATTTATCAGAGGAAGAACAATTGTTTGTATGCATCTGAAGTCTGGTTAGTGTAATATGTTACTAGTCGCAATGTATATAATGAAAGGGGAAAGGAACTGGCCACCCTACCCTATTATCTCCTGGCTTAATTGCTTCATGAGTGATGGTTTATTCGGTGTCACTTATGAGTAGGGAAAGGAAGTTCATGCATTTGCATATTTGTTCTCTATTGTTGTGTGAATATGCTGGAAGATTATCTACATGAACCATAAATTTCTGAATACAATGATATTACTTTTATTGTGCATAAAAGTGTATATTTTGCCTTTATTTATAAAAGCATAATATTTTAACATTTATGCAGGGAAACTGCATATTATGTATGTTTGTCTTTCCCTCATTTTTAAAAGTGTGTAACCTCGTAAACACGACTAATTTATGTTTATGAAATTTGAATGTAACGATGACGCCCTCATAGGGAGCCTCTCAAGTTAGCAATTGGTATTCCTCTACTGCAGTCTTTAGCAGATTTCGATAGAACAATATCCAGTTTAACATCAGTTCCAGGAAATGTTGTTGTTTTCTAATGCCAGGCATTTAACAATAAAGTCATTTGACCTCTTACACTCCAATATTTTCAAAGATATTATCATGACCAGCCAATGAAGCACAGATTTTGAGAAAAATGAGTCTGTACTATTAAAGTAGTCCCCGCCCGGAGATCCGATTGGGGGACTATTTTACCTCCGGATAATTTTACCTTAATGGTACTCATTTCATATCGGAGTGAAAAATGGCAAGTTGTAGCCGATTTAAGTGAACACCATATTTTAACGTTTTGGTGGCTACTTCATTCACACACAACCCCCAGAATGCCTGGAGGACCACACCTGCTGTTGGTTGACGGGTCCATTGGACCTAGCTGGGAGATCTTGTTGATCACCAGCTTTCCCTCCTTAAGCCACTGGACGACGATTTTAGTGCCATAGCAGGTCAGCACACGGAACAGAAAAGTAGAAAGAGGAGGAAGGAAAGGGAAATGAACCCCTAGGCCTCGAATGCTCTAATGCTGTTGGGGTCGAAGAAAGTAAGAGTTCAGTCAGAGGACTGGATAGGAAAGGGTATAGAGGGAATTAGGTATTGAATAGAGGAAAATTATACCAAATTCAGTCATTAACTCATCAAGCTGACCAATGCTAATGGATGAGTAGCCCCTCCCTTTAGTTCAGCTCGTAAAATTATGCTTACTAACAGCTGCACCACGGGAAGGTAGGGATGGGACATTGGGTATTTGTCCAGGTTGGTTCCTTAAAGCCTTCAATGGGAAGAATTAATGGCTCTCCCCCCTGTATCCGACAGATACTCTTTTGCAGCCAGTGACGTATGTTTTCTGTTGTCATTCTTCACTTATTGTCTCTCAACATAGCTTTGTAGTGCGAAAAACTTCGTTCTAAGTCACAAGAAGTAAGAAGGGCTTGCACAAAAGCTGTGAGCTGTTCTATAGAAAATTTTGTTGGTTCTGGGGCGTTTTTCCATCGAGAATATCTTGAATTTCTTTAAGTTGATAATAGCCAGGGTTTTTGGAAAGAATATTTGCTGTTTTCTCGTTCCAAGGAAATGTAGGAGATAAAGTGAACGAGAAAACAGCAAATATTCTTTCCAAAAACCCTGGCTATTATCAACTTAAAGAAATTCAAGATATTCTCGATGGAAGAACACCCAAGAACCAACAAAATTTTCTATAGAACAGTTCGCAGCTTTTGTGCAAGCCCTTCTTACTTCTTGTGACGTAGAACGAAGTTTTTCGCGCTACAAAGCTATGCTGAGAGACAACAGGCGAAGAATGACAACAGAAAACATACATCACTGCTTAGTTGTGAACTGTAACAGCATAAATGGAGCATTCAGCAATGAGGCAAGCACTTCAAAATCCATAGACTATTATTCTGTTAAAATAATCTCAGACTGATAATGCATATTTTGTAGTATATTTATGTGTTTTTATGGCATAAATGCATACATAATATTCTTCACGTTTTTAGGGCATGAACTTCCTTTCCCTGCTTATGAGGTTCAAACCTCTCTTGCTTTCAATAATAATAAAATGTCACTACTACAATCAAGAAATGAATATTTTATTATTAAAGATCAGATTCATCTCCACCAGAATCTGAACTCTCGTTCCCATCTGAACCAAGAATCCTGTTATAGAATGAATGGTTCTTTTTGTTAAAGTATCGGAGTTTTCTCACGTTGTTTATCTTAACGTATATGGAGGTCTCTGTTGAGGAATGTCATGCAAGTTTATTTTGCACTTAACAGGTATATGTTGATCATCATGTCATTGTAACATTCATGTACAATGACAGTGTTATTTGTCTTGTAAGTTAGCTTTGTTGCTTTAGAAACCATTTTACCTTTGAGATTTTTCCTTTTACAGCCATTTCAAAATCGGTGAATATTTCCGCCCCCTCCACCATGATAAACTCAAGTGTTTTACTTCTTCGATTTAAATTGACGTATTCAGTTTTAACTTCAAGATGCTCATATTTTTTTTTAATTTCTGGGAGTATAGTCCAAAGTTTCTATCGCACACACAATAGGAACAATCTCGAATAGGGAACACATGGACTATTTCGGTGTTTAAAACAGTATAGTTTCTGTTCTGACCACTACAAGCATCCGAGAAAAGTACCAAGTTTTTGAATACTAGACTTGAGTTCTTTAAATATAACAACAGAAAAAAACTGCATACTGTGTTTGCTCCCTTTTTTGCTTCTCCCTCTATAAAATGGAACATGTATGATCTGTCAGTATTATGAACGTGGACATTGAATACAAAACACTACAACAGTTGTTAACAGAACTAATCAGTGACAGGTAACTTGATCTGTGTATAGTCGAACTCAAAGATGAGATTTTCTTCACTCGGTTTTAGTAGATCATCCTTCAGTGTTTTATATTTTATGTATTACAGATGAATCTCTAAATCCTAATAATGGGACATCAGGAGCAGGGTATTATATTCCAAAATATCAAGAAAGTTACTTCATACCATGTTCACCCTCCTCCAGTCTTGACACTGAATTGCTAGCTATTGATGCTGCTCTTCAGTGTGTTACTCAAATTTCTGAAAAATCTATTTGCATACTTACTGACTCCAAGGGGGCTATATTTAATATAATCAAATATGTACCAAACCTATATGCACATAGAATTATTCCAATTCAGAAACAACTAAGTAAATTAAAAGAACTCCAAAAGGAAATAACATTTCAATGGATACCTAGTCATTGTGGTATACCTGGAAACGAGAAAGTCGATAATATTGCAAAACAGGCAACATATTTGCAACCAAGACCTCTTCAAGTGATATCTCTATCCAATGCTTTTGCTTCAGTAAAATCTAATTTTACAAACCTATGGAACAACAATTGGCTCTCTTCTGACAAAGGAAAAATTTTACAGTCTGTACAAAAGAAACCAAATGACCTGGAAATGTACAAAAACTTGCCCAGACATGTTCAAACATTTTTAACAAGGGCCAGAACAGGTCACATTGTCACACACAATTGTACCTACACCCATTTCACATTTCTGATAATCCTACTTGTCTGTGGTGTAATAATCATGATAAAGATCTGGAACACATTAAAATCATCAGTACCAGTTGCAGAAGACACAGCCCTGCAGTATATATTGACTACACCCCACCTCTGGCTACTAGCAACAGGCATCTATAATGAACACCGATCAAAATACCCCTCATTTCTCGTGAAAAACAACAACTGAACAGACTACAGTGGATGTTATGTTGTCAGCAAACAGCTGGATACATTAAGAAGATTGATTATATTTTATGTATAGCTGCATCTGGGGTTTGGGTTTCTTTGATATTACTTTCATAGCATATATTGCACACATCTGTTCGTGGCAATCAAAATGAAAAATTCACATGTTTATTAAAATACTTTGAGTATAATTAATTGATGAACTAGTGGACTTACTTGTGTTAAATATGTAATATTTGTCCGGCTTACAGCTGTTTCACTGCTTCACGCACCATCATCAGAGTATATTTGAGTATATTTTATACGACATTGGATCATCAGTCACTCCTCTTATGCTGCTGTAGTAATCACAGAAAAGTTCATGCAGCTTGACAAGATTGAGTGAAGGATTGTCAAAATATTTCAGTTTTGTGTTTTTATGGGCATAGTGAGATTCTTCATGTGGCAGACTAGCACAATGTTCATGAATCAAAACAAACACGTCTTCGGGGATCTTATTTGGTCTGTTATTGTGTTCCCACGTTGATCTTGAAGACTTTCCCCTCGTTTTATTTTGGTCTGTAGAGTTTCCACATGTTTCTTAGTAATCTGAAATACCTCGCAGAAGAAGACTTTGCATACCTTAAAGTGATTCCCCATACACTTTAAAGTGTAGTTCCATGTGCACTGCTTGTGTTGTATTGCTCTTACTCTTTGCAGTTTTGTAGGAGAGTGGACAATAAACCCTGAGAGATATATATTCTGTTTGTGATAATTGCCCAAGGCCCAGAATGTATCAGATAACTCCTGTGCGGTATCAGATATTTTACTGCGACATATTTTTTTTTTTTTGCAGCAAACATGTACATCAACAAATTGTTTTGTATCTATACTGTTTTCACTGTAAGAAAAATCCTAATGTAAACATAAGCACGTTGCTGTCATACCCGTGATTGGCTCCCAGTCGAAACACTCACATGACGCAGGAAAATATAGTTCGTATTTCGAAACCACAATCTTGTATTATTTGAAAATAAAATATTGAATTCTAGTTGTTAAATACGATTAAACATTTAACTTTACTCATATGTAAAACGCTATGTAAAAGAAAAGCTACTTTTTTATTTGTTATGTACTATGAACGTGGATGAATACCAACAGTAATACCGAGGTAGTCTGTTCTTGTAACAAGCTGGCGTCACTTGAGCTCGTAGTTATTCACGTAAGCACGTGGTACTGAAGTATGGCTCCTGTATCCTCAACTGTCCATTGTGAAGACATAAGACTTAAAAATAATTTAATTACAGTAATTATAAAGTAAATGTTTCCTAAGCAAACAAATGCATAGTAGTGAGGTTAGACCTACTTGACGAGTAACGGGAAATGTTTAACATGAAACAGAATGTACAACAGTAGGCGGGAACACATACTGAGAATCTATGGTGCCAAACAGCGGCCAATGAAGCCTCACTTCAGTCACGTGCTATTGTTTATATTAGGATTTTTCTTACAGCGAAAAATTATACACATGTTCCATTCTTGGATACATATTTCTTACCCATATTTCGAAGTTTTTTTGAGGTAGTTCTCTTCCAATGTGATGGATTTCCACTTCTTTTACGGCCTTTGCTTCTTTTCTTGTTCTCCAAAATAATATATTCCAAATCACTCCAATCATCCGATTCCATGTTGCATCAAGTAAACAAATTGTTATGTATGCCGTGGCACATTGGAACATCGATGTTTATTGTAGCTACGGACACTAGCGCCAACTAATGAGACTTTAGAGAACCTCTGTTTCTAAGCATAGAACTAGAACTAGTGAATGTGTGTCATAGGAACAAAATAAAAATATGTTCGTTCCTGCAATAGCAAGGCAAGTGTACTAACATTGATTTTATAGCAGTAAGCCTGTAATCAAGGTGTGTCAACTTGCCTTGTTATGCATAGAGCCCTGTAATTATTGTCATATTAAACAAATTAGTATGTCGGGGTCTTGCAGGATGATTTATGCAGTTTTTATATACAAATTACATGAAAAATGTAACTGTCACTCACTCATGATAAGAAATTGGTAAAATTAATCATATGAACGTGTTTTTATATGTTAGAATAGTAGTATAAACAAAAAATACGAGGCAAAACAAGTTTTACAAAGAAACAGGACAGAATAAAAGTCTATGTTGACAAAGATATTTTTGTTTCATACATTTTCTTGCATTTAGAAAGCTGAAATGTTATAGAAATTAGTTTTTTTTAGGTATTATTATATTTAATATTTTTGTTTCTTTTTCTGTCTGCTCTTTTTCTTTCTACTCTCTTTCTTTCTTTCTTTCTTTCTTTCTTTCTTTCTTTCTTTCTTTCTTTCTTTCTTTCTTTCTTTCCTTCCTTCCTTCTTTCGGTGTTCATTATATTTCCTTTCATTTTTCTTTATGAAAATAAAGGAATATCTCATTCATATTTAGCTTTCAAAATTAAAATGAAAGCGAAAGAAAGGTCATGTGCTTGAAGTAGTGGTTAGCATTTCCACAAACATTGTATTTTATTACATCGTTAGAGGGAAAGTTATAAACTACTAGTGAAATGTTGGCATACTGTTACAGTAGTGCAGGACACTCCAGTCAGTGTTCTGTGGTTTATGATGTTATCTGGCTTAAAGTATTGGATTGCAATCCAGCTTAAATTTAATGTACAGTAGAACTTGGTTACAACGTCATCCAAGGAACCTGAAAAATTGTATAGTCTTCAATATTCAATCATTCTTGATTACACACTTTCAACACTTTTATATCATTAATGATCTGTATATTTGTCAAACAATTTTCTAACTTCACTGTGTTGTTATTGAAACTGTGTTCGTAAATATATTTTATGCTCGACCATGCTGAAATGTAGTAATTATACACCTGGTAAGAGCCCTTTAATGCACCTCATTAAAGTACACCTATTCTTACAGTTCAGTTGTTCAGCCAATCAGAAATTACCATTGTAGCATTATAAAAGCGCAAGTATCGATTATTCTCGGATATGCAATCGAAAGACAACTAGCGAAATGTCACGGAGGCTGGAACTCCAATACTGTCGCAGAAGGTTATGTTCTGTTACTATAATAATTAGCTTTAATTGTAAATAATATTCAAATAAATTCAATTTGTCATCTTGTTTTTCAATTCTAAATCAATTTCCAGGTTATATCAAGATTAATGTTCATGTTATTCTCTAGATTATATCAAGGTCAATGACATTCGTTCCTCGGAAAAAATCAATACTTTCACGTCTGCGCACATCTCACAATTTAGAAGGTCAGTTCCGCTCCTCACTTAGATAACCATAACATGAATACTTATGAATAATTTCAAGCTAGAAATATGGTCGAGCATAAAAAGTCGTATCAAAACTTGCCCATGATGGTAATTAAGATGCTCGTATGAAAATCATGAAACTTGCGCTCATTTCATAAACAAACATACTCGCGTCTTAATTACTATCATTATAGGCTCGTTGCATAATGTACTATTAATGACTAGTTTCGAAGTAATGTATCGTCATTAAGATAAAATTACAAATACAGTTTTTCAGTAATAACACAATGAAGTTAAAAAGTTTATTTAACAAATACAAAGATCATTAATGAAAAATAGTGTTGTTATAAACTATTGGTATTGTAATCAAGGTGTATACTGCAGGTATTTTGCTATCAGTCAAGAGAAATGGGGAATTATACAGTTCTTAAGATTTTATTCTGTCATTTACAGTATATTTTATTTAAATTGTAGTACATTCTAAATTTAAGTTTATGGAACATGTTAATTCTTATAAGAAGAGGACTGCTGTCACTTCTTCGTTGCTTAAGCCACTTAGAGGGAACTGCACATTTATGGGTAAAAAAGTACATTTTCCAATATATGTCTTACTGAATACACTTTTCTCTTTCTTCTTTCATAGATATCTCTCATAGTGTTCGAAATATGCCTTCAAATCCCCCCATTGTTATTTCACTGTCCCATTAAATTTACTCTTTGTCACTCTTTCGTATTAAGGAGAGACTCCACTGAAAATCATGGAAATATTCCAAAAAAAATTTTATTGGCTATTTCACGTCTTTAGAATGTATATTTTCATACCTCAAATGGATTTAGTTCAATTCTGATTACAAATATGTTTTAAAATGTTTTTAAATTAAGAGGGTGTGGCATTTAAGGAGCTGTCAAAATTATTTTTTCATCAAAGAATTCTATTTTACAAATTTATGATTACAAATCTTATAACTTTTTGTTCTAAAGTTGGTTCCTGAAGTTACTAGATTAATGTAGTTGAGAAGTTTAGTAGGTATGTGTTATATAAATATTAATTTTACTTTCAAATCCATTCTTCTGTAAGTTTATTTTTCTTGATTCAACACCAACTGTTTGATGCCAAATATTAATCAGTCTGGATGAAATTTTTACTTCAAGTATTTATGAGGTAGCTGTATGTTTCTATGCATTTATTTTGTAAGAAATGCTGCTAGTTTATTTTATTAGTATATTTTTTAATTAATTATAGTAAAAAACGTTCAAAATTTAAAAAAAAATTGAAAGTGAATAAATGAGATATTTCATAAAATAAATGCATTGAAATGTTTCTCTATGTCTTGTTAAAAAAAAGCTTAAAAATTGAGATCTTGTATTAAAAACTTGGGCTTGAAAATATTTTTTAAAAAGAAAAGCTAAAAACATTTGGGAGTTCAAAATTTGGATTTTGTTAGTCCTTGACATAGTAAACATGCTCTCAAAATTTGGTTGGAAAAAAATAAAAAGTAATTAGGAAAAAAGTTGTCAATTTTAGTGGAGTGTCCCCTTAAATAAGGCAAAAAGCACGTTAATTAATTGATATCTCAGAATATCTGATGCTGTGGACGAGGTGTCTTATAAAAGCTGTCTTTATAACGAAGTTCAACTGTATTTCAGAATTACAGCACAGTTATGATCTCATTTAATTATATGTTACTATGTGCTGTATGTTGTACCAAATACAGTATAAATTTACAATTTATGTTATCTCAGGTTCTTACAATAACGTATTACATGAGTTATACTTTGGCCAGATGAATCATGATTCATGAAACTGGAAAAGAAAGAATTAAAATATTACTGGATTAGAGTGGGTAAGCTTTAACTTAGTTACTTGAATGTATAGTACGATATATTTTTGACTTGGTTATTAATTTGATCTGAAATATTTTTATGAAGGTAAATGTCTCTTAAGTGCTCCATACACGCAGAGACTTGCCAAGTCTGTACAAACCTAAATTCTCAGGCAAATCTTTTGGTGTATGTGCGAAAAGTATTAAGACTTTTGGCCTGAAGGTAAGTCTTCAGATTTCTGTGGCAGCTAGGATTTTTCTGACTGTAGCACTTTCCAAATTAAGTGGTAGAAAAAGTAAACATAGAAACAAACGATACCACGAGCATGTGATTGAGATTAAGTCATTGTTTCGTTTTAAGCTGTTGTCTGTAGCGAAATGGCAGTAAGTTGTAAAAATACAGATTTGAGAAACTGTTCTTACATATTTCTGTGAATGTAAAACCACAGTCTAGTATATACAGTCACGAAGCTCAATACGTAGTAAATATGCATACATAGATAGTTGCTCACCACTAGGATCGCTAATATCGTCTCATTACAGACAATGCAAAATAGTACCGGCACAGTCTATTGTTTCTAGCACCCTCAAAACTCAAGCTTCGTGACTGTATATAATAGACTGTGGTAAAACCACGAATGGTATTTCTAGATCTTAATTCTCCATGGCGAATTATTGAGATCAACAACTTTTTTGTGAACTATAAGTCTAAGAGGTGAGTCTGAACGTGCATGAATAATCATCCAGTTCAGACATACCTCCCTGAGGTAAGTTTGTACAGATAAGTATCCAATAAGTCTTTGCGTATATGGAGCCTTCAGAAATATCTCTAATGTATAGGTTAGGTTATGTAAATCGATATTTCGTTTGTTGATAGTTGGTAAATTCTTGTAGACCCTTTCATTTACATTTGCAAGCTTTCCCCAGTAATGGATTATTTTATATAAGTTGTGTAGCAGGTTCGATATAGTTAAAGTTTCAAGGATTATTATTATTATTATTATTATTATTATTATTATTATTATTATTATTATTATTATTATTATTATTATTATTATTATTATTTCAGTATCTCAGAATATTAAATTTTCTATTTGATCGTTATGCGTTCATGTAAATATAAATACTGGTAGTCTAAGAAGTGCCAAAGTAAATTTAGGTATAAGTTTGCAATTAGTTACTTGAAATTAAAATATGTTATCCAATATTTTTTATATACCGGTACTTGTCTTATGTCACGTCATATTTCTTTTTACGTAGAAGTGTCACTTTTGTTGTTGTGTTTCATACAAGCATTATATCGCTTCTGACTTGTAAATTTTCTCGGTAAATTAAAGTAATACTGTAATATTTTAATGATATTTTCAAATATGATTTACTTAGAGCGTATAATAGCTACTTGTAAGCAATTGGTATAAAGTCTGACAGTGAAAATTATAATGACAATGATGAAGAAAATAGATATGTTATATAAATTTATATTATTATTATTTATTATAAAAATAATAATATTTCATTTTAAAATAGTTCTGAAGACATGGAAGGCAAGAAATGCCATCAATGACAGACTATGAAAGAGACATATTATTATCCTGCTGATAGTTGGTAGACTTACTCCCTGCAAGTCTACAGAAACTACTTTTTCGAATTAATTTGTTCATGATAAAATCTAAATAAAACACTTTTGATAAAATAGTTGCACTATCACCTGCTCACACATATATATACTGAAACTGACCAATATGTTCTGACGATTCTAAACTCTGTTAATTACTATGGGAAGAGTACTAAGCATTGTTGCAGTGTTCACTTTCATTTGAATTATAGCCAGGCAGAAAAATTAAACCGAGCACTTTTCCAAGTGTTCACATTTCATTGGTAAAGTCTGTCTCAAAATAAAATGTATCATATCAAAGAGTTCGTTGTAAATAAGAAAATGCGTTGTAAAGAGACTCTCTGGACGACATAAAATTTATTTTTGAATTTAAAAATTTCGCGACACACACCATGGGGCTGCGCGACACACTGGTTGGGAACCCCTGCGCTGAGGAACATGAGCAGCTTCAATAATTTCCTAGATCTCCTCAGTATTCTCGGAAAATTCAACAATTTCCCAAATATCAGCCATTTTCCTTATATCCACGAACGAAAGTCGAAGTCAAAGTTTAGATTTTCGGGTAAATACGATTCTCTATTGAGTACATACCGTTGTTTCCTAATGCAACATTCCAAGTAAGTTTGCACACCTTTACAGTTACTATGAGCAGCTAATTTATTATATTTCTGTTTATCTGCTGTGGAGGCTTGTGTACAGTTTGAGGGGAGGCTTCGACATGAACTCATTAACAGTTACCTTGTTAGATTTTGTTAAGTATTCTACTGTTAATGGTTTGTTATGAGAAAATGCTCAGAAATTTGATTACTTGTAAGATGTTGTTGTTGTTTTCTAATGCCAGGCGTTTGACAATAAAGTCATTTGACCTCTTGCACTCCAATATTTTTCAAAGATATTATCAATTAAATGGCAAGTTGTAGCCGTTTTAAGTGAACACCATATTTTAATGTTTTGGTGGCTACTTCATTCACACAAAACCCCCAGAATGTCTGGAGGACCACACCTGCTGTTGGTCGATGGGTCCACTGGACCTAGTTGGGAGATCTTGTTGATCACCAGCTTTCCCTCCTTAAGCCACTGGAGGACGATTTTAGTGCCATAGCAGGTCAGCATTAGGAACAGAAAAGTAGGAAGGGTAGGAAGGAAAGTGAAATGAACCCCTAGGCCTCGAATGCTCTAATACTGTCGGGGTCGAAGAAAGTAAGAATTCAGTCAGAGGACTGGATAGGAAAGGGTAAAGAGGGAATTAGGTATTGAATAGAGGAAAATTATACCAAATTCGGTCATTAACTCATCAAGCTGACCAGTGCTAATTGATGAGTAGCCCCTCCCTTTAGTTCAGCTTGTAAAATTATGCTTACTAACAGCTGCACTACGGGAAGGTAGGGATGGGACATTGGGTATTTGTCCAGGTTGGTTCCTTAAAGCCTTCAATGGGAAGGATTAATGGCTCTCCCCCCTGTATCCGACAAATACCGTTTTGCAACCACTTGTAAGATGTACCAAGACATTTCTTTGCAATAAAAATGCGCATGATGTTCTTTCTCATACAGGGTCTACCTGTTGGTTCTGACGAATTTCAGCATGTTATTTTAAAGTGACTATAAGGTTCAGAAATATCAAAATAACATAGGATACGACTTAATTCAATTTATTAGCAAGTTATTTTTTTTTTTTCGAAATGACACATTTCAAGTGATCCCCTCGTTATCTTACAGCTTGCTGCTATTTTAACTGGAAATTGTTCCTGACATGTTGCAATAAACCTGGAACTTCTGCCTATATCTTGTTGTTCAGATCCTGGATACAGTGTAGTCTGGTTTGAAACACCTATCTTTGAGGTATGGGTGATTCTACAATTCGAGGACATTTTCAACTTTGTAAAAAATTATTTTTGAAATTGAAAAAAGAAATACGAAAACAAATTTTCTCGGTACTAACTCAGTCATATTTTGATGATCTATAGCCAGCAGAGCTCAATTTTCATAAACAGCTGTTTTTCAATTATTAAAAAGTAGATGCTCCATGCTAATGACATTGTTGGCATGGTAATCACTCAATCCTTAATTCTAACAGTGAAGTCTTGTAGAAAACCTAAAACCTAATAAAAATCAATTAAGTAAAAAAAATCACTTAATTTTTTTAATACACTGAAACCTGTTCAAGACGGAAGTGACATGGTCCTAATTTTTTTTCCGTTGTGGACAGGTTTCCGTATTATTCAGGTGTGACATTAAAATGGAATATTTTGTCATTCATAGACATGAAAAACAAAATGGCATGCCGCAAATTGCAAGAAGTACAAAATATTCCATTCAACACTAATCACATTAATTCAGCTTTCTGTTGCTTATTACGTTGGTGAATCATCTTGATTAAAATCTCATTTTCTGTATAAATATTATCGTAACTCACTCATTAGTCATTAAACATTACTAAAGTTTACTAATCTCATTCTATTTAATATCTAACACTATACTCTAATACTGTACTGCATATCACTGCACATTATTAATTAATTGGACTAAGAGCCATCTATTAGAAGCCTTGAATACTGGTTTATTTAATTTCTTTCCCAGTTTAATAGCTTGCTTTGCAGAATAGATCCAGAAATTGGCTTGTTCTTTGAAAGGTCATGAAAAACTCACTCTCACAACAGTTCATTTATTTTCACATAAACAGTTGCTTTCTGGTTCCTTTTGTATCACCAATATTGGCCGTAAGCCACTCACTCATTATGATCTTTAATTTTTAAAGTGTCACACCTGAGTTTTCCACAACTGTACTTCAGTATTATTTCACATAGACTTCGTTTCTAATTTTCCTTTATCTCGATAACTTTTACTTCACCACTTAAGTTAATGCCACATTTTATGCAACTTTTTTTTTTACCTGGAAATCACTGCACTTGCGCTCTGTTTAGCTACGACAGTATACGGGTGTGAAGCATTGAAAATCTTTGAAGGGACTCGTCTGCCTAGTCAACAGGGTAATAAAATTTATGATCGACAGGCCAACACACCCTCACAGCCTCTAAAATTTTGCAAAGAAAGCTTGTTTTTATCTTAGTGACCTACATATTTCGTATATTCCTTGAAATTACACGCTGTTTCAAAATATAGATACAAAATATAGTGTGTCCAAAATATTGTTTCCGTTTTGAACAGTAGCAGACAGTTTCCGTTTCCGCGTTGGACAGTTTCCGTTTTATTCAGGAAAAATTACACATAATACATACAAATTTCGCCGGAACCAATAAATTGTTCCGAAATAGACAGGATTCCGGATTATTCAGGTTCCGATTTGAACAGGTTTCACTGTATTCATATGTTTCGTAACTAGGCTCTATATACATAGAAATTGTTACTGTGAATGTACTAGTAAATGTAATTTAATTTTAATTTAGTTTGTTTAATTTGGGCTAATAACTTGTCAGAAAATAAATCACATATGCTTCAGAAAAACTGTCATTAGTATGACAAAGCATCATTGAAATGGACAAAATACATCCATGCCAATGACAAAGTAGTCATCTTTGATTTGTTTCTTTTAGAAATTAGTTGTACTGCCCACAAGTTTGGGCTCTTGACATTGAACATTTCCGTAAGTAAATGTATTATGTTATCATAATTTTACTATTATTACCTGAATTATACATAGTCCATGCTAATGACAATTTGCATACTAACCTCAGTTTCTGAAGAAAAATATTTGTAGAAATATCGGTCTCACAATTTTCATCCACAACACACTGCCACTCACTGTGGCTTGGATCAGTCCTACTACATACTATTAAACTAAAGAAAAAATAATTCCCTTCCTTCCTATGGTTAAATTAAATTCATCCGTGCTAATGACATAGAACTTGGAGGACAAAGTTTAATAGCTCCTCATTGCTCTTTTATTGATGTAAAAATTACTCTTTATAACAAATATTAATTATTATATCTATATTGAAATGTTTACTTCAGAAAAATAGCATGAAATTTGGGAAAATATTTCATTTGATCTTCAACGGGCCATATGAGGGACATCTATGCTAATGACAATTTGCATATATATATTTTTTTCTTCCTATTTTGCAGTAATTTTCCAAGGTAACTTGGGAGAAACTGAAGGGATGTAGGCCTTCTTTATTGAAAACTGTTTGAAATTTCTCTGCCAGCACAGTAAACAGTTTTACAGAGCTGAGACCTGAAACTGTCCCCTAATTGTAGAATAATCCGTACTCCTACTGAAAAATAATTAGCAGCTGTATTTGATATTTATTATTATGTCATAGAGTCCAAAATACTATCGACAGAGAGTAACCAGTTGATATTTCCAAACCAGGAAGTTAAGCATCCAGAGAAAAGATTTCTCAATATCTGGAGTGTGTGTCTGGTATATGAACTGTAACCTCGTCTTGTTGAAACCAAATGCCATCCCTGTTTAGTACGTCTGTGAATAATTATGTCTATAACATTTGCCAATACCTTTCACCATTCACTCTCATTTTCAGCTTGGAAAAAAGTAGAGACTAATGTTTCTAGCAGAAACAGCAATGCCTAGGCAATGTTTAATTGTTGCTGCTCTTATTTCATTTTACAGTTCTGCCAAACTCGTCAGAAACTTACAATAGCTGCCAGTCATTTTATTTCTCATAAAGATTCAACCACAGTCTAATATATACAGTCACGAAGCTCCATACGTAGTAAATATGCATCCATAGATAGTTGCTAACCACTAGGATCGCTACTATCGCCTCATTACAGACAGTGCGAAATAGTACCTGCACAGTCTATTGTTCCTAGCACCCTCACAACTCAGGCTTCGTGACTGTATATACTAGACTGTGATTCAGCCATATTTGTTGGTTTCATTATGCTCCACTTATAATTTCATTACAATAAGATTTTTAACGATAAATATTTTTACATAATTCAGTTAATCTGGTGAGGATTAATAACAAAATTATTTTATTTTACTGTTTTGTTACTGTGATATTCATAAAACAATTCACTTTATTTTATTATTAAGATGTAACTCCAGATCATTATTTTAAGTTGTGACTTTAGATAGCCAGTATTTTATTTGTATATTTACATATGTTATGTATTTTCCCGAAGACATATGTTTACTATTCAAGTTTGTAATTTATTTCAATTTAAACACCTAATGCCAACATTTCACTGTAATTGAACATGTATACATTGCGTGTGCGCATATATCATACTTTTTCTAAGGCTGTGTTGTTATGCAAATTTCTAACTAGTGATTGGTAAATTAAATTTTGTATTATATAAGTTGCATAATTGAAGTTTTCTATTGTTGTTGTAATGTCATTGATGGGATTAGCATTGGAATGCAATGTCTTGGATTTTATTCCAGGCAGGGAAGGTGTTTCTCTATGTTGTCATTACTGCTGAACAGCTATAGGTTCGGCACCTTGGCATCAGAAAATCCTTTCTGCAGCCTGTTGATATATTTTTACAAGATATACAGTCTGGACTATTTATTTCCAAAGTTAATGTGAATACAGTTTAAAGACTGACATAGTTCATATTTCGATACTCTGTTCATTGGAGGAATAAAATGATGTAAACCATGCAACACCAATTTTGTCACAAACATGGTACCAGGCTTTGTGACTCTAACACGAAGAAGGCCATGCATCTGTTCACATGACAACAAACAAAAGAAGTGCCAGTCAGAGATCTCAAGACCACGTGCATGAGTTTACAACATTTTATTAGCTTCAATCGTACACTGCTGCCACTATGAAACGAATCCATTATAAAAAGTGCCATCCATTCTATATTTGATGAGTTAATTTGTAAAGAAATGGCGAAAAATATACTTTAAAGCCTGAGACTAAAACATAATTGAATTGGTCATTGCTAAAAGGCCCTTTGTCCAAAAATGTTAGTTCTGAATAAATCGAAAAAAACTGTTTTTAAGAAATACTAATCTTCGTAGAGCAATGTGGTCACTGTCCATCATAAAGGTACATTTGTGCTTTCTAGAAGCACAATTTTTATTTTCTTGTCACGTGTAATTTGTATAATATTATTAATTAAAAATTCAAATTTAAGGGCCTTTTAGCAGTGAACTTAAAATAATTTCACATTTGATTAAAAATGGAGTACTGTAATAAAATACAGGATTTTAAATTAAGTAAACTACCATTATTTCAAGTTATAAGAATATTTCTCTTCTTAAAATATATTTCAATTACGTATTACAAAGTTTTAGGCCCTTGTTTTAAATCTAACTTGATTTCATTCTGTATTTTCTCTATGTTCTGCTAGTGGAGAATTTACATCTTTCTCATAATCAGCTAACTGTTCATGGGGAATGTAGCGTACAATTTTCCTGATATCCTGCATTTTGTCTGGGTTGATTGCAATCAATTCATCATAAGCAGGACGTTGGGGAAGGACTATGTTTTCAATTCCAGGTAAACAAAGAGCAAAGGTATGCCTAATACAACCATCAATGAACTTGGATGTTGAAACAGTATGAGGAAGAGTGGCATTGTACATATATTCATAATAACTCGCAGGGGCGAATGACAACTTCGAACGCCGAGGTACCTTTCTACCATAAGATTCTACAGAAAGACCTCCTCTTTTGCAAAACATGGGCCACCAGTTAATGAGTGACTTTATTTTTATGCATGTGTAAATATTTTATATAGCCTATAAAGATTTTTGTGGCCCTTAGGAAATAACATTTTTATGCAAATTCATTTACGTCGGTGATTTCAGTGTAAATATTTTGAACTTACCTACAATCCTCACCAGTTCGTCTTTCAGCCATCAATTTTCCAGAGTAAATCACATGTTCAGTGCCTTTAACTTTGGCTTTCTTTGGGTATTTCGTTTCCAACTGCAAGTATCACTACGTCTCTTTTTGATTTTCAAACTCTCAGTCTCCATTTCAATTAGCCGAAATTGCGTATAATATAATAATTAGTATTAATACACAAATAAAGATCAGAGCAGAATAAACAGACCGCTTCAAACAATAAAGATAGCTGATAGTATAGTAAGTATAAAGGATTGTCATCAGATGGAAACACCGCTAAATCCCAAGTTCACAACTAGAAGGCCCTCTATCCTGGAGAAAGGGCATTTTAGCATGACACTAAAAATGAAACACTCAACTGTGCGTGTGTATGAAGGCTTGAGGAAAGTCCTTTTAGCACAGATTGTGTATTTATATGTAAGGATGTTGAATCTGTAGTTAACTCATTTTTGCAAAAATACGGAGAAAGGGCCTTTTAGCAATGACCAATTCAATTAATGCCTCTTCAAAAATTATCACCTCAACCACACAGGATCATCCATAAGCAGAAGACTACTGATTCACATGCATTAATGAACTGCAAATTCGTAGAGAAATACAGGGTGTTTATAAAGTCACTATCCATTTCTGTGATAAAGCTTTTAAAACATTAATTTTATACTATTAATGGCCAGTTACATGACAACGTTGAAAATTAGTGCAATTCCACATTCCCCCCTTGCATGTCAACACACGGATCCCAGCGTTCATTGGTAGCATGTTACACTGTTTTCAACATTTTAGGTGTAATCTTCTAAACAGCAGCTCTAATCACTCCTTCAGGTGATTGATGCTGTATATCTTCACTTTAATAATAGTAATAATAATAATAATAATAATAATAATAATAATAATAATAATAATAATAATAATAAAGGAGCATTCTATCGAGCAATAGTCCACACCTGTGGAGTAATGGTCAGTGCGTCTGGCCGCGAAACCTGGTGGCCCGGGTTCAAACCCCGGTTGGGGCAAGTTACCTGGTTGAGGTTTTTCTGGGGTTTTCCCTCAACCCAGTACGAGCAAATACTGGGTAACTTTCGGTGCTGGACCCCGGACCCATTTCATCGGCATTATCACCTTCATATCATTCAGATGCTAAATAACCTAGATGTTGATACAGCATCGTAAAATAACCCAATAAAATATAAAAAAAAATAAATATCGAGCATTAAAAATTCAGTCCTTTGTGAACTCATTCATTCATTTTGTCCTCTTGGTGTACCTTTCTAAGTGGTAGCATTCACATGTTTGATTGCAAAGTTCACAGATGCATGTTTCTCCAGGTTCATGGTATCTCTTGATTGTGCATATTTTTTTTATGGAATCCATGGATGGCGTATTATGATATACCTCTGTTCCTGTTTCTCCTTTGTCTAGTTCCTGTCTGTCATGATGCTGATGATGTAGAATTCGGGTCTATTTCCCGCTGTTACTTCCTTCTCTTCGCCATCTGCTTGTTTTGTGCTGCAGTAGTATTTTCATCCAAAGTTCTTTTTGAATCACCCTGTAGCTTACAAAGTTATAAAATTCTTTTTTGAATCACCCTGTAGTTTATTACAAAATTTAATAATATTAGAATGGTAAATAATGCCTTACTTGGTATAATATAAAATTATATCCTTCCATGCCCAGAGTCAGTGGAATTTGAACAAAATTGGTACCATGAATTTATAATTAATTTCAACTAAATACCTCAGTATCTCTAAAAAGTGATTTTGCTGGTTGGTCTGTTGTTACATAACTCTGTCCATAATATACTGAGTGAGCAGATTATCTATGAAACCTGGATTTCAAGGGCCACGGAGCTTAATGCTTCCAGCTAGCTGCCAACAAGTTTCCATAGTTGAACCCACGACACTAGTCACTATCTTAACAAAATACTATTTATTGGAAAAAAATTCATTCTAGGACTGGGAATTGAACCTAGGGTCTGTCAGCTTTGCATGCTGATCACTCTTTCCATCTGAACTATACTGGGACTCGATTCATGGTGCTGGCTGAATTCTTCTTTTATTTATATATCAATGTTGACAGTACTTATTTATATTCACCCATGTCATGTCAGGCGATGATGGAACTCACTACTTTCATTTTCCGCACATTTTTCCTTAGAAAATTACCTATCACCTTTCTTCGTTCTCTTTGAAAAATATTAATCTCTTGATGGATGTCATTATTTAGTTCTTTGAGAAAGTGATAGAGTTCATATTGTGTATCTCTGGTACAAATGGAAATGTTGAAATATTTTTCTTCTCCACGAACTCACCGTAAACTGATGAGGAACAAGTTG
The DNA here is from genome assembly GCF_040183065.1 of Periplaneta americana. NCBI lineage: Eukaryota > Metazoa > Arthropoda > Insecta > Blattodea > Blattidae > Periplaneta > Periplaneta americana. The sequence continues at coordinate 12,819,385 of NC_091132.1, forward strand.
CATATAAAGCCTGCAAAATCAATGTTTATTGTCAAATAATTTTTCAGTGAGAACTGTGTTTCAATTCATGAATATGCTTCGGAACAAATAATTGTTACAAGAAATCCATTCTTCAGAATAATATATTACGATACAAGTTGCGAAGTGCTTTGTACATACTCGAAAAGAGCGAGATTTTTAATTTCCGAGATTTTGTAATTCTCATCACAAACATGTATTATACAACATTTTTTGCGTAATCATTTTTTTTAAATTGCAAATACAGTATATTTTGCATTGAAAATTTAGATCAATATTATTTCAAAGTCTTCACAAAACTATACTGTAATGGTAACTAAGCAACAATAAGTCTATTTCAATATAGTTTTATGTTATGAAGAATGGTTTCCTTAGCAACAAGTTTCTGTGTGGGAATTCTAACTTTCAAGGCCTAACAACAATAGCTGTAAATACAAAAAAAAACAAACAAACAAACAAACAACAATCGTGCAAAATAGTACTGCACTACAGTCCATGAGGATTTACTTGTCTAGTCCCTTTTAGAAAGAGAAAGAATACTCACCATCTCTCTCTACCCTCATTTATGGTGACGGCGGTATGGTCTACACTCCTTCCAGCGACCAGGAGTTAGCAGCGGTGGCACTCTCTTCCTCTTCAAATTCTGACTCCTCTCCGCCAGAAAGTTCCTCGTCCGTGTCCGTGTCGTACCAAATTTATTACGAATCGATCGCTAATTTCGTCTACTAGTCCGTCCTTCTCCCAATAAAATTGTTCGACTTTTTCCACGTGTTCACAGGCCTTTCTCCAATTATCTTCCGTCACTTTTGCAAGAGCGCTCTCAAACAACAATTTCACATCTTTACTTTTGAACGAAATATTACGCTTCGCAATGTCATTTTTAACCTGCCCCCATATTAATTCGATCGCGTTTAAATCACAATGGTATGGTGGCTGTCTCACTACAGTATGGGAGTGCATTGTCGCAATTTGGTCGATTTCGTATGTTTTGAAATTATCTTTTTTAGTTTTTACAAGTTCATATAATACAGGTTTCGTGGATCGTAAATCAAATTCAATGTTATTGTTACGAAACCAGGATTGCATTTCAGATTTCGGTGTTGATGAAATTGGTACCTTATTGAGTTTTGTTGAATGATAGGGGGCATTGTCCATTACAATGATACTATTGAGAGGAATGTTTGGTAATAATTGATTAATGAACCAGTTCTTAAATACAGTGCTGTCCATCTCCTCGTGGTAGTCCTTAGTTGATTTAGATTTGAAAGATAGAAGCGCGTTTGGAATGAAACCTGTCGAACATCCGGCGTGTAAAATAATAAACCGTTGACCTTTTCCTATTGAGGTTTGAAGTGGGAAGTCAATTTCGTGATCATCGCTTTTCCAAACTTTGCTTTTCGTATGGTTCACATTAACCCAAGTTTCGTCTAGATAAACAACGGCGCGTCCAGTGGCGCGTAATTCTTTCAGTTTTCTTAAAAATTTAAATCTCTTTAAAATAACATCTGACCTTTCCATTAAAAATTTTCTGTCTTGAGTATTTTTAACATACCTAAATTTCATTTTTTTAAGAATTTCTCTCAAACTCCATATGCTTCCAGTGAATAAGCTTTCCTTAATTAATGCGTCATTTATATGCTTCAAACTAGGCAAAAAATCAGTCCGATACAAAGAATAAATTACTCGTCTTATAGCGGCGGCAGAAAATGAGTCAATTGCAGTTTTCTGAGAGGTCCTGTTTGGGCGTTTCTTTCCTGGAGTTCGCAGAACACTTCCACTTTCTAGCGCCTCCCTTTGTTTTTTTAAAATCCTGCTAACACTACGAGACGATATACCTGTCGCTGCAGCAGTTCTTTCGATAACACTCGACACAGATATTGTTTGCTTTCCGCGTTTCAGTGCCTCATATTCTTCAGTAAAGAATTTGTGTACATTAATAACCATGTTCATACTGTCCGACTTCAAGGCTTTCCCGCGTTTTCCCATATTGCCTACCATGATTATTAAAAACAAGAGCGCAACACTCATTACAATGTTTAAGATAACAGGGAAACCATGCAATTCCGAAAACATTTTGTTTAAATTGTGAATTAATGTATATTATATTAAATTGACACAACGAGACAAACACTTACTTCACTATTCACAAAATACTACTGAATAAATGAACTCGAACAACGCCAAGATGCCACTGAGAGACCCACTAATTGGGTTTGCAAAAGTGTGTTCTAGAAGGGCCAAGGGAGAAGGAGGGAAGGGAATTCCAAGAATTCTACAAAAGAAAACCTTTCCCCCCTTACATCTGTTGACAGTCGATAGACAAGGACCGTAGAAATCACGCCAACTTAACCCTCATGCACTGTAGTGACTCAGTGTATTCTCAGGTGAACCTATTTTGTAAGGAATACATTTTCAATTGATTTTGATCAATATATTCTTTAAATAATTTATTTTCAATTAAAATATTTAATTTGATTTAATTGTATTGTTTTAATCTATTCAAACATAACATGCATGAGAATGATGGAAATTATGCACCAAAGCTCAATTTAAAATCAGTTCTGAGTGTACCTTATTTTCTTCTGATGTTTCTGGGAACCTACATAGTGATGATGACACAAAGACATCTAGAACACAATTTCATTTGCAAGATACTGCTGCTGGCAGAATATGAAATCTAACTCTGATATGAGACATGCAAATATGAAGCTTTTGTTAATTTGAATTTGGTGTCAAAAATCGTTTCTTCTTTAAATATGTTTTTCGTAATCTTACTCACTTGCTTACAAATGGCTTTTAAGGAACCCGGAGGTTCATTGCCGTCCCCACATAAGCCCGCCATTGGTCCCTGAGCAAGATTAATCCAGTCTCTACAATCATATCCCACCTCCCTCAAGTCCATTTTAATATTATCTTCCCATCAATGTCTCGGCCTCCCCAAAAATCTTTTTCCCTCCGGCCTCCCAACTAACACTCTATATGCATTTATTGATTCGTCCATATGTGCTGCATGTCCTGCCCATCTCAAACGTCTGGATTTAATATTCCTAATTATGTCAGGTGAACTTAAAATCCAGACGTTTGAGATGGGCAGGGCATGTAGCACATATGGGCGAATCCAGAAATGCATATAGAGTGTTAGTTGGGAGAGCGGAGGGGGAAAAAGACCTTTAGGGAGGCCGAGACGTAGATGGGAGGATAATATTAAAATGGATTTGAGGGAGGTGAGGTATGATGATAGAGACTGGATTAATCTTGCACAGGATAGGGACCGATGGCGGGCTTATGTGAGGGTGGCAATGAGCCTTCGGGTTCCTTAAAAGCCATTTGTAAGTAAGTAAATTATGTCAGGTGAAGAATACAATGCGTGCAGTTCTGCATTGTGTAACTTTCTCCATTCTCCTGTAACTTCATCCCTCTTAGCCCCAAATATTTTCCTAAGCACCTTATTCTCAAACACCCTTAACCTATGTTCCTCTCTCGAAGTGAGTCCAAGTTTCACAACCATAAAGAACAACCGGTAATGTAACTGTTTTATAAATTCTAACTTTCAGATTTTTTAGAGTAGACTGAATGATGGAAGCTTCTCAACTGAATAATAACAGGCATTTCCCATATTTATTTTGCGTTTAATTTTCTCCCAAGTGTCATTTATGTTTGTTACTGTTGCGCCAAGATATTTGAATTTTTCCACCTCTTCAAAGGATAAATCTCCAATTTTTATATTTCCATTTCATACTGGATTCTGGTCACGAAACATAATCATATACTTAGTCTTTTCGGGATTTACTTTCAAACCTCTCTCTTTACTTGCTTCAAGTAAAATTCCTGTTTTTTCCCTAATCGTTTGTGGATTTTCTCCTAACATATTCACGTCATCCGCATAGACAAGCAGCTGATGTAACCCGTTCAATTCCAAACTTTCTCTGTTATCTTGGACTTTCCTAATGGCATATTCTAGAGCGAAGTGAAATAGTAAAGGTGATGGTGCATCTCCTTGCTTTAGCCCACAGTGAAGTGGAAATGCATCTGACAGAAGCTGACCTATACGAACTCTGCTGTATGTTTCACTGAGACACATTTTAATTAATCGAACTAGTTTCTTGGGAATACCAAATTCAATAAGAATATCATATAAAACTTCTCTCTTAACCGAGTCATATGCCTTTTGAAATCTATGAATAACTGATGTACTGTACCCTTATACTCCCATTTTTTCTCCATTATCTGTCGAATACAAAATATCTGGTCAATAGTTGATCTATTACGCCTAAAACCACACTGACGATCCCCAATAATCAAAAGTTTGTTCCAATTCCTCATAGAAGCTATCCTTTATATGGTCGTCTTTCTCTTCTGTAGGGGCGTGAGCATTTATAACTATGATGTCGCACCATCTACCCTTAAGTACTAAATATAACCTTCACTGATAAATTCGACCTTTTTTACTGCTGATTTTATTCTTTTATGAACAAAAAATCCTGTTCCTAATTGGTGATTATTGTTTCCTTCCCCATAATACAACAAGTAATCTCCTATTTGTGATATGCCATTCCCTTCTAACCTAACCTCTTGTACTCCCACAAAGTCTATTCTATACCTAGCTAGTTCTTTTGCTACTAATGTTATCCCTCCTGTTTAATTCATTACTTACATTTTTATTTATAGGATATTATATAAAAAAAGTATTATTTTTGCACCACTAAGTTTAAAATTTTACAAATAAAAAACTAATATGCATATGGTATTTATTATAGTTCAGTAATCTTACAGCAGTGGTAGCTTCATAGTGTAAAAATTTCAAATGAAAAGCATAATTAGGATTCATGTTATGACTTTCATACAAAAAAAAGCATAACTGTTAAATGTTTTATAATATATTTATACACGTGTCTTACTCTTAGGTATCCCATTATATTTTTTCCATTGAATACAGTTCTTTGTCTTTATGGACACAAAATTCATGTCTTTAACTTAAAAACTATGGTTGTAATGATTTTTTAAAGAAAAAGCTGTATTTCCAATGACATCCCACCTTAAAACTAGAAATGATTAGTCCAGTTTATGTGTCTTGTAAACTTTAATATGACTGATCCTCATATTGATGGGGCAAAATGATATCATCATTCTCCACATTGGAGATAAAATTCAGACTCCTCTTTTGTGCCTTCCTTTGTGACCATGTCAAGGTTACCGGTAATTATAAGTAATTTTTAGCGTAATGTTTGCAATGACATATTAGATTAAATTAGTTTGTAACATTAAATGTTCGTTTTTTTTTCTGGGTTTTTTTTATGATTAATATTCGTTCCTATATAACATATGTAATATAAAGTAAAATATAAATGGTAAAAATTTTGTATTTTATTGTGTCAAAGGAATTTGAATAACACACCATGAAACCACAATATCCTTAACATTTCATCAGCATTTCAGTTAGTTTGTACTTTTACCTACATCCATAACATAATAGCATCTTATCCCATTCATTTTAAGTGGAATAAGTAGTTTATTACCATACTCGTTTTTCTTACTCCTTTGTTTTCAGGAATGAATAATAGCATCAAGTATATTTCTTTGGTCAGTATTCTTGATTTTTTTTATTTGTAACCTTCAGAATTTCGTTTCATAAAAGCAATCAAATTCGTGTAACTTTATTTATTTATTTTGCTAATAATTACTGTAACATAAAATATAATATAAACAAAAAAAAAACTTTAGCTCGCACCTGAAAGAGTAGAAATCGTGCTTAGGGGCGGATTCCTGAATTGAAATTAAGAAGTATATAATACAATTTGTCTTATATCTACTACGCAATAAGAGTATATAAATTTAAATTTACAATTTTTGAATTGTTATAAAATCCATACATAACTTTTTAAATTTAATACTAGAACTATTAGAATTGACAAGATTGGGATGTTTAAATATAAATTTGTTATATATTCTTGGGCCTAAATTACTACTATGATTAAATACTGTAGCAGTGTTGCATTTTGGTTCAAACAATCTTAAAGAATTCATACCTTTTGTTTCATAACTATGAGAATACAATTACTTACTGATGTCCACATTCTTTTTTATGGAAAGCACAGTACGTATCATGGAGTAATAAACCCATAAAGATGGAGGTTTACAAACTTCAGGTAAGTTACTGAAATATACTAAAGTGCCTTTTCATTCGCATTGTTGAGAATCTTCTTTCCAGTGCACTATTTTTCATATTTGGCATATGCAATTTCATATTTTGATTTGGACTTCTCCGCATTAAGTTGGATATGGTTTTTAAACCTTGCTCTTCAATATCTGATAGCAAACTTTCAGAATCACTCATCCTAAAACTTACAAATTACAAATTTACAGTAAAAACGAACTTTTGTTTATACAGTGAAACCTGCCTTTGCGGTCACTTCATTTAGACTGTCACCTGGCCAAAATGCCAATTTTCTCTGGGACCAATTGGATTTTCCATAAGAACAATATTTGATATTTGTTATATATTTAGATTTAGATTTAGATTTAGATTTTATTTAATAACAACATATACATAAAAACATTACATTAAAATACCCCGAAAGAGCAAAGCTCGTGTTCGGGGACAGTTCCATTACATAGATATACATACTTTGTAGACAAAATACTTAATAAAAAAGCTCACATAAAGATGATAATAAAATTAGTAAATAATAATACTAGTAATAACTGAGTGAAAAAAGAGACGATGTTGAGATTGATGGATTAATATTAAATTATTATTAGTAGTATAATTAGTGCAGGTCATGTTGATATAGTAACCAAGATAAAATAGAAAAATACACTTAGGATAGAAATAAACTTGTTTTACAATACATGGTACATAATATAAATACAGGGGAGTCTGTCATATAAATTTTTTAATTCTGGATCTGAAAATTTCATTCCTTAAAGTAGTCAATTCTGAATGAAATTTTATTATCGAATTATATAGCCGTGGACCATAATTTGTACTATGTAGTAAAGCAGCAGATGTGAAATAATTAGGTTCAACTAATTTAAGAATTTCATTTCGTCTTGTATTATGAGCATGTGGCTGAGCTACAAATTTCATTCAATTATTATGATAGAATTTCATGTCAACATTTACATGCGCGACTTACCGATATACTGAATTAAATACTATTATAGTCACAATCATGCCATGGTATGAAAGAAAAATTTCACAACCTCGAGCGGGAATCGAACCTGCGACTTCCTGGTCTCCGTAAGATGAAGATTACCGATATACCTTTTGTAGACGCTCTTATAATTTAACTTTCGACCCCATTTTGATCGTTCAAAATTGACATTTTTACGACTCTGTTCTTGATTTTCGGTTCATTTATACTATATCGAACACACACTGTTTCTAATAATACTTGTTACTAAAACATACTACACCATTGCCCAATAAGTTCGTCATTATGTCTGTTTCTTGTGTACATTCCATTTTCAGATCTCACTAATTTTCTACATATTATACTTCGCTATCCTAGCTAGCCTCCCCCGCCATACTCCTCACATATTTTCATTATCTCTATCGTTTTACTTAACGTCCTATTACACTTCTCTAATTCATTAAAAATTGCCACTTTTATCACCCTGTTCTTGATTTTCAGTTCACTTATACTATATCGAACACACACTGTTTCTAATAATACTTGTTATTAAAACATATTACACCAGTGTCCAATATGCTCGTTATTATGTCTGTTTCATGTGTACCTTTCATTTTCCGATCTCACTAATTTTCTACATAAGAACAATATATATTCTCTCTTTATTCAGCGGCCACCTCATGCACCGGCCAGTGGTCTATTTGGATTGGAACCTGACTACAACAGTCACTGTCCAACAAAAAATCTTTTCATGGATACTGTCTGACCTATTTTTTCGATGGTTAGAGGACAGGAAGGAATATCACGAGGACAATAGCAAAATGTACAACAGTACACCCTCCATATCTTGGGGTTAGTTGGTTGCTGTTTTATGACTCTTTTGTGCATAGCTATAAATTCTTATTCGTTTTTAAAGAGTTGAAACACGGACTTTTTCTATCGAAAATGTCACGGCATGTTTCTTTATTTTTTCCCCTCCTCTTTCTATCTTTCTCTGTTTGGACCAGCTTTTATGAACTTTTCGTTGAGTTGTTTCAGAGGAACTGTGAAGTTAGTTTGAAAGAGAAATCATATCTAACAATAAGCTAAATCTAGAATGGTGTTAAGTTTAGAGGTGAGACGAAAAGTGATTGAAGAAAGTACAAACTGTAGGAAGTTCGGTACAGTAGCACAATGCTGGATAAACCATTGAACTGAACTCTGAGTGCGAAATCATTTGGCTTACTACTTTGTACCTGTAGGAGATGATAGGGATTTAGTATATTGCTGCTCCCTCACTACATACCACACAGTATCCCTCTAAAGCTGCATCAACAAGATTCAAGTTTTCATGTGCATACCCATGCAATCTGGGAAGAATATTAAAACAATCAAGTTTAAAACGTGCGTTCAATTAAGGTGCATGAAGATTTTGTATCTATATGGTGTGCCATTTTGAACATCGTCTTCACTTCACATATATATATATTGATTAATATTAAATATCAGTCTTGCATGGATTGCTTGAATGCGTAAAGTTGAAAGAAACGTTGAACCGTATAGATGCACCTTAAGCATGCATTTCATGGGCAAGTTGACCCATACGAATTGTCCATGTTACCTTCGGCGATTGTGTTAAGGTGCATCTACACGATTCAACTTTAAGTATTCAAGCAATGCATAGAAGATTGGTATTTACTATCAGTTAATATATATATATATATATATATATATATATATATATATATATATATATATATTGTGACAGCTGCAACGGGGTTTGAACATGCGTCCAACAGGGCGCACGGCAGACGAAACGCTGGTACAGGGAGCATCTGCATGCTGAAGGGCAGAGGGGGTGTATTACGTCAACGCGATGAGGGGAGAGTGCGCGCGCAGCTGCTACTCGCGGAGTGAAAGGGGGACGGACCCTCCTGAATCTTCTAGAGAAGTCCGTCTGAAGTGGAGATAGATAATTCGAGAGGACACTCGTAGAAATTTCTCGTAACTATGATTTTGCTATAAAAGAAGAAACGCCAGCGAACTCGGGCAGTTTCAGTTGATTAGTCAGCCAGTCAGTGAGTAAGCCAGAGCAAGCAAGCCAGTCTTGTGTACCGGAGTTCGACTCGAGTGTGCGTCCGCAACTGTGTCAGCATCCGAAGGCCTGAGTTCGAGTGCAGTGGACCGCAGTTGGAGGGACCTGAGTTCGAGTGCAGTGGACCGCAGTTGGAGGGACCTGAGTTCGAGTACAGTAAACTGTCTCTGAAGGCCTGTGGTTCGAGATACTGTGAACTCGAGTGACTGAGCTAGAAGAACTGTGAACTGAGAACTGATAGTTCTGATTTGTAAATAGTGCTTTGTAAATATTAGTTAAGATTAACAGTTTATTGTTGTTCGTAATAGTCCAAGTAAATTGTCATTGCCGTCAGTGGAGTGCTATAACGAATACTGTGTTGAGTGAAAATCCTATTGTTGACGAGAGCGTTTAAGGTGAATTGTAGAAAGGAATTATTATTGTTGAGATAATAAAGTTACATTGTTGTTTAGTTTAAAAACGTCACAATATATATATATATATATATACACACACACACACACACAGACACACACACACATACGCAGTGAAGATGACGTTCAAAACGTCGCACCATGTAGACAAAAAATGTTCACGTATCTTAATTAAACTTCATTCTTTCAATATTCTTCCCAGATTGCATGCCTACGTGCATGGAAAATTGAACTGTGTAGATGCAGCTTTACTGTTTTGTAAACTATAGGTATCCTACAAGCAAAACTCAGCTCGAACTCCTCGCGGCGCTCATGCTATACTCCTCTTACCCCCCCCCCCCCCAGACCTTCAGTAGGCGTGAGAGCATGCTGGGAAAGGGAGCATACGTCATCTGCGCGATACAGTCACGCCCGCTGGTTTCTGCGCACTGTTTTCCCTTGTTTAATGCCTATAGTACCACCAAACATCGACGCGATTGGCAGTTATAAAAACCAAAGCAGCTTACGAAAACGTTCCTCAAACATATTTCTCTTTCAATGTCTAGTGGCACCTGAAACGGGCATTTTTGACCATTCGTTCCCCATTCCAAAAATACCGTATTTTCTCAAATACCCTGCGCACTTTTTTTAAAAATAGAAATAGATTTTCTCCCGCGCAATTCATAAGTTGGTAGCGCATCCCAGTATCTTCCCGCGCGGGTACTTCAATTGTTAACATTGTTAAGGCGTTTGGGTTAGCAGTACCTGTCGAAATTAAGGCCGTGAACCTACGTAGTGAATAGCAAGTCCGTATTAGCCTAGATCATAGAAGTATCATAGTTACTATTATGATCTAGGGTAATAGCTAATAAACGAAAATGCTTGCTTGATTGTTGACTTGTTCACTAAAAAAACATGGACGCCTCATCAGCAATTGAGGTTATGATATTTAAAGATGCTTTGGAAGAGAAATAATGAAAAATATAATGTAGATAAAACGTTAACTTTGAATATTGTAATTGTTAATACTTTCTTTACGATGTTTTAAATATCATTGTAATATATTAGTCCTTATCCTTTCCACAGAACTTCTAATGAAACAGCATTAGGACACTGCCCTCTTAATTCCGTGATATGGTGATATCATGGTTTTTTAGAAAAATAATCTGTGAAGAAGGCCATGATTCAAGCATACATGTCCAGAGCACCCTAGTGTGTAGTTTACAAGTCACCTAATTGCCAGTCACTATTGTGTAGTATGGACTTGAGTTTTGAGGTTCTGTAGTTTCTGTGTTATATTTTCAACGGATTCGTGATGCAAGGGCACGCATATCGCTTCCTCCTGTTGAAAAGAGTTTCAAAAACAGCATTTCCAATCAGCTGGACGTAACAGAGGACGGTTGTAGAGGAATGCTCGGGCGATGACGATGATGGTGATGAAAACATCGCAGAATGAAGAAATTAATAGTTATAAAAGGTATTTATTATAACAAACTACGTAGCATCATAGAAAATTATGGTAGGCTAGTGGATTTACTGTCGCTTATTATTAATATTGAAGGATCTCGGTAAATTGCCGATTAAGCAGGACAACTGGAGTAAATAATTATTCACTCGAGTACAATGAAATGCGTGCACATAAGATGGGTTTCAAATGCGTCCTGTCCTAGGATAAAATGAATTGTTTACTGAACTATATTTGTGTTTTGTGTTCGCGTAGGCTTCCGCGGCTGGTGTATATGGTCTCTGGATAAACTTCGGGGCTTATACCGCGTTGGCTTGGTGTTGGTGGCTGACGTTTCGACCGCTGTTTTGTGGTCATCTTCAGAGCTGAGCAAATTGGATAAAGAAATAGTGTGCTAGCTTGTATCACCGAAAGTCCTCCCCCCATTGAGACTCCTGTAGCCTATATGTACAAGCTCGCACGCTATTTCTTAATCCAATTTGCTCACCTCTGAAGATGACTATAACACAGTGGTCGAAATGTCAGCCACCAACACCAAGACAACACGGTATAAGCCCCGAAGTTTATCCAGAGACTATATTTGTGTTTATTTGTTTTTTTTTTTTATTTATCGTGAATACATGTTGAAATACATCTTGATTACACAACTTTTAACACTGTATCACTTCGGAATATGTATTATATGATTTTCTTGTGTTAAATTATATCGTACTTGGTTTACATGTTTCGACCTATTATGGGTCATCCTCAGACCCATAATAGATCGAAACATGTAAACTAGGTACGATAGAATTTAATCTTAAGAAAGTCATATAGGCCTAATACATAATTATTCCAAACATGTTGAAAGTTTTATTTTTGTATTTTTTTCTTTTTCCTCTTTGAAAAGTGGGATACGCGGCTTATTCGAGGGTATTTGAGGATATACATACTCACTTTAGACTTCTCTATTATTTTGAGCGAAGAGATTTTAGACACTGTATAAATTACTTGTCACAAATCAGTGGGAAGTTACTTGTGTGAAAGAATAGCAAGAGTGGCACAAGAACTAATGCTGCTGACAGCTCTTTTTAATGCAATTTTTCTTGCAACATTTACATACTAGTTTTTTTTTAAGTACTTAATGCTGACAGTAGTTCTTCAGACTCAATCTCACTAGTATATAATTTCTTTACGAAATTTACATAAAATAATTGTTTAATAATTGCTGTCTAAATGTATAATGTAGGTAAAAATATCTACCGGTAATTGTATAGACAACTTGTATTTGCCTGCATTTAATGCACCCTCTTTTTTGGACACTTTTAGGAAAAAACCTTTATCACTGAATATTAAAATAAATTTACAGTAAGTTATTTCAAATATAAAGTAATGCATAGGTTCTACTTTGATCATATACCTAAACTAACTAGGAAAGCATAGGCCTACCATTTAATCTTAGTCAAAACCCAGAAATTTATCTCCAGAGCTATATGAAGAGTCACTTAATCAGAATCAGAGTCCTCATACAATGTATTGTCCTAGGTACCATCCAGTGCATTACTAATGCCACATTTCTTAAATGATTTAACTACTCTGTCAGTTTTTACAGCATCCCACGAAGCTTTGACCCATTCACAAACTCAGTATCGGCATATGAGATGCATCATTTTTCAGACCCATTTTCAAAGGAAAAAAATTCCGTTTTATATGCGAGCAAAATAAGCTAATTCTGGTTCGCTACTTACTCATAGATCATTCCATGTAGACTTTGACATAACCACTGAAACTTTTAAGTTAATTTTTTGTGGATTGTGACAAGTAATAATTGTGATAATTTTATGGTTATTGGCATCTTACAACCAAATACTGATCCTCTGTAGTCTATATAATAGATTTTTAAATTTAAAGAATGGATAAAATTAAATGCCTTGAATTTATCATTTTATATGGTTGACTAAACTATGTTATGCAACTCACCATTCTTTTGTTTTGAAGGCAGCCATTGTTTCTTGTTTAATATTGGAGGAAATTAAATGTTCTTCATAGGTTCTCCAGTTTTTATGCTAAATATATTAATCACATTTACTTTAGCATAGTTAATAGGCGTTAATGTCACAATCGTCACACAAAACATGAATAATATTAATGAAATAATAATAATAATAATAATAATAATAATAACAATGTTTTTCATACATTTGGAATAATTAGGACATTTAACTTATATCACTCTATATAAAAATATGTATACAGTGAAACCTCTCCTTACGGATACCCCCAAGATACGGACACTCCTCATATACAGACAAATTTTTATGTCCCAACTGAAATAATATAGAAATAATGATAATTAAACTCTCGTTTACCGACACTCTCAGACACGGACACGGACAGCTGTTTCACAGTCCTAAAGCTTGCTTTACCTCCTGACTGCCGACAGAACTTTGTTTTCAAGATCTAATGTGTTACAAAAATGGAAAATTTAGTTTTGAGAACTAAATTCCTTAACATGAAAGAAGACAATAAGGGTCTCATAGGCTACCGCTAGCCCAGCCAGCTACCCCTTGTTAGCTGGAAGTGGGTGGATAAAGAGAATCATAAAATTTATAACCTGTCTGATTGGTCCAAAGTTTCTGCGATCATGAAATTGTATTCGACACATGATAGGATTAGTAGGATTTTTCTTTTCACTTCAGTCTATTGTTCTGTTTCGAGAGACATGGTACCTGAATGTAAAGGTTAAGTTGAAAACTGTAAATTATAGTACTGCATAACTGTAGACCTAGAATAAAATTGCATGGTACAGTACTGTATTTTCCTTTTTCGGTCTTATCTACTGTAGTTCAAAGTTGCAAAGAATTTACAGTAGTATACTGCATTTAGAATTAAACTACAGTAATACATTTCATTTAAAGAGTGAAGGGATACATAATGCATATTATAAATTTACTGTTAGATTGGGAAGCCTCCCTCCCAATAAAGGACACCTCCCAGATGCGGACAGATTGTTACGTCCCTTCGATGTCCGTAAATGAGAGATTTCACTGTATGTAGATATGGTATAAAAATAAAAAGTTCACAAATGTCACAACCGTCACATGTTAAAAAAAGTATTCAGTAGGCCTAATTATACAGAGCTAGGGCATCATATCTATCCTTATGTATTGCTATCGAATGTATCAGGAGAAAAATAAGTTGATATTACTTATCCCAAAAACTTCACAGAAATCTTGTCTTAAAGAACTCTTGTGGGAACTTAATGTCATGAAATGGTCACAACCATCACAAAAGAAGAAAAGTATGTTTTGTGGGATCTACAGTTTCTATGTATTGCAATGATTTTTTTAAGAGCTTCTGAAGGACTTTTGTAAACACTTACTTACTTACTTACAAATGGCTTTTAAAGAACCTGAAGGTTCATTGCCGCCCTCACATAAGCCCGCCATCGGTCCCTATCCTGTGCAAGATTAATCCAGTCTCTATCATCATATCCCACCTCCCTCAAATCCATTTTAATATTATCCTCCCATCTACGTCTCGGCCTCCCTAAAGGTCTTTTTCCCTCCGGTCTCCCAATTAACACTCTATATGCATTTCTGGATTCGCCCATACGTGCTACATGCCCGGCCCATCTCAAACGTCTGGATTTAATGTTCCTAATTATGTCAGGTGAAGAATACGATGCGTGCAGTTCTGTGTTGTGTAACTTTCTCCATTCTCCTGTAACTTCATCCTGCTTAGCCCCAAATATTTTCCTAAGCACCTTATTCTCAAACACCCTTAACCTATGTTCCTCTCTCAGAGTGAGAGTCCAAGTTTCACAACCATACAGAAGAACCGGTAATATAACTGTTTTATAAATTCTAACTTTCAGATTTTTGGACAGCAGACTGGACTATAGAAATAAATTTTTTAACAAATTTGAACATGCAGAAATTATCAAAAAGTATTTCCTTTCATGAATTATGCCACAACCGTCACAATGGAATGACTCTACTAACACAAAAGTTTTCTATTTTTACTGTGGAAAGTGGTGAATGAAAAACTGCGTGCTTGTTTACATTAATGTACGTTTTTATTTATTTTTTGTACAATTGGTAACATTTTTGAAAGCATTATAACTTGTACTTCAGCATTGTTGATGGTTTTCAGTTCTTGTACAGATGTGGAAATGGTTGGTCAGGGTTTGGTTGTAGCCAGTTGTCAGGAGAGTATGTAGTGCCATTCATGTCAACCACATGAAACGTGTATGCGTGTCGAGAATGTTCTGATTTGTTCACTTCACTGCGGTGCACAACCTGCCCGTGAATCAGCACACAAGTTCCTGCAATCCACACAAACAGTTCACAATTCAATCTCGAGTCGATTAAAAGAACATAAAAAAAAGTGGTGGTTATGTAAGTGTGCAACCAGGCCAGAAACCGGCACTGGTTTTGAAATAAATTCAGGTGCTGCTTTTAATATTTATGTTGAGTGGGTAGAAGCAGAGAAACGTGTTCAGTAGACTATGTTCATGCTTTTAAATTTGTTAAACCTGCATTATTTAAACTGTAGCTTCAGTCGTTTATTTTATTTAATTTCTACGTAATGTATAGTAGGCTAATTCTTTTTCGCCTTCCTCCTTCCGAAGTACTGAATTTGTACAGAAGTATCAAGTGTGGGTACTTTTTGAAAAGCTCTTAATGAGCTTTATTCAAAAATTAAAAAAAAAAAATATTGGTTGTTTCATTTAAAATAAGAGAGTTGGAGCTACTTCCGGTTAAACCGGAAGTAGAAAAAACTCCGTAATACCATTATTGAGTTCTTAGCATATGATTATCCTCACATACCAAGTTTCATATCACTGAACCGTATGCTTCAAAAGTTATTTAGGTGGTGCATTTATTATTCTAATATTCGATACACTTTTCTGTTTTCTTGACTTAGCAACACTGAATTTGTACAGAAGTATCAAGTGTGGGTAATTTTTGAAAAGCTCTTAATTAGCTTTATTCAAAGATAAAAAAATATATTGGGTGTTCCATTTGGAGTTACTTCCGGTTAAACCGGAAGTATAAAAAACTCTGTAATACCATTATTGAGTTCTTAGTATATGGTTATCCCCACATACGAAGGTTCATGTCACTGAACCGTATGCTTCAAAAGTTATTTAGGTGGTGCGGGACTTTCAACTAACTCTGTATATATAATGTAAGTTTCAAATTATAGTGTGTTAATTGGATTTTTCACAGCAATATGAAGCTTTAAATTCAGGTTTCTCAAAACTTTAAATTTTGAGTTGTTTTCTTTTTGAACTGGGCCATCGATATACCGTAAACTGGGGTTACTTTGAACACAGAGGAAACTTTGACCATTTTTTTCAGAAAATGATATTTAGGTTTCTACATGCTGCACTTGTTATAGATGGAGGTAAATTTGGTATGAGAATGATTTTATGATAATTTACCTCCATCTATAACAAATGCATCATATAGTAACCTAAATACGATTTTCTGAAAAAATGGTCAAAGTTTCTTCTGTGTTCAAAGTTTACGGTATTACAAGATTTTCAGTTTTAGTATCTGCATCTGATTGTGGAGGAATAGTGTATCATTCCATGCCTAGTTTATTTAAACACTAATATTTGTCTGCATGTTAGAATAGATACCAAGTTTTAAAGCACTGCCTGTTGTAAACATGGGACTCACCTTTACTGACTGGAACAGCCCGGAAATTGGACGTGGGGTAGCAAGGAGCTGGTGCGTCATAAATTAGAAGTTGTTCAGATTTTTCATCAGGATTCCTAATGAAGCGCCTGTGAACGCCGCCTTTGTGTGAACCAGGAGCAAACCATAGACATCCATTTTGTAAAGTTGCATCTTCTAGTGCTATCCAAAACCCAATTAGTTTGACAGGTTCCGTATGCAGGAAGCTAGCATCTTGATGTGATATGACTGAAATAAAACATCACTGTAATTATAAATATGACTTTTTCTGGGTCATATACAGGGTGATTAAAAATTTTTGATTCATTCATTGTACCTAAAGCACTCTGCTATTATCTATCCAAGGCAAAACCCGAACTAGAACAAAACAATATGACGTCACTGACTGATGTGGTTTGTTGAAAGCTATAAAATATAGTTCCATAAATATTTCTATCTATATGTGAGTAATGCCAGGCTTGTGTTACCAGTAGCTTCTTGTTACTTATGCATGTAATGCACACACGTCTATTTCTGTCCATGTCAAAGTACAACTGAAAACATTTTTTTAAATATACAGTATGTTGAAACCCTTCATGGATTAATATAATAAACTCTTCCAAGTAGGTTATGTATATATGCAGACTCCCCTTGCGTATAGAAATCGACTTTTCACATTGTTCAGTTTATCGGATATGACATAAGCATTTCCATGGCAACCAAAAAAAAATCATTTCATTGTCTTCTGTTAGTATAAATCGAATATAGACGTTACGCGTCAAAATATATCGTTAAATGTCTGGAAAGGTCAGTGGAGAACAAAAAATGAATCGTTAGTTGTACAATAAACTCACAGCTCACATAAAGTGACTATAATAAAGTCATGTACATTAGAATGGCTTCGAAATGTAATCAGAATGGACAATAGAAGAATGGTGAAGAAGTTACTAGAATAGAAACCAGGAGCAAGAAGAAAAGAAAGATTAAAAATAAGATGGTTGGATGGTGTTCAATCATATCTGAGAGAAGTAGACACCAAAAGATGGTGAATAAAAGCACTGGATAGATAACACTGGGCATGTATTGTGAGAGATATTGAGCCCAAACTTTAAGGGCTTTAGCTCTAGAGAAGAAGGAGGAGGAGAAGAAGAAGAAGAAGAAGAAGAAGAAGAAGAAGAAGAAGAAGAAGAAGAAGAAGAAGAAGAAGAAAAGGAAGGAGTCAGAATTTTCTTAAGCTTCTATTTCTAGCAATGACAGATATAGCATGTTATTATGTATCTTAAACATATGCATTGTATTATCCATTTGGAAATAAACAAAAAATGTCATACAAACTAATTGTCTAAACGGCTTAGTTGCAGAGTTCTTCACAATGGGAGAATACAAGATTTCTAATAGGGAACGTACCGACATGAGTCTTATTTTGGGGACACCTGATTTAATTCATGTTCTGCTGCCTGTATGAATGCTGTACATTATCCCAAACATTTGGATATGAAATTTCCAGGACGATGGATTGAGAGGAATGGACCTGTTCCATGGCCAGCAAGATCTCCCGATCTCACACCGTGTGATTTCTTTTGTTATTCGGTTATCTAAAGAGTCTGGTGTATGCTGAAAGACATTTCACCCGAGACCACTTATGGCAGTAAATTGTAGAGATATATGTTGGGATTCGGAATTCTGCTTTTTTCTTGCAAAATCAAAGAGTTTATGGCACAGACGGACAAGTCTATGTTGTGATTGTAATGGTGAACATTTTGAACACCTGCTATGATATGGCAATAAACATTTTCGTGGTCAGGAACGACATCTTTCATTGATATCTTCTCTCTCTCTCTCTCTCTCTCTCTCTCTCTCTCTCTCTCTCTCTCTCTCTCATATCTCTATAACTAAATCGTACAGACAGTTCATATGACATTTTTTATTTATTTTAAAATGTACCTATAATACAATCCATATCCATTTTGAATCTTGCGTACACCACTTTTAACACTTGAATATAATTAATTGATGAACTAGTGGACTTACTCGTGTTAAATATGTAATATTTGTCCGGCTTACAGCTGTTTCAGTGCATCACGCACCGTCAGCAGAGCCTACTAGATATCGCGGCGTCATCTCGAACTTCTCTGCCTGTTAGGAGGGTGTGTTTTATTGTTGGAATGTGTTGGAGTGTGGAGTTGAATAGTGTGTGTGTACTGAAATTGATCTGTGTGTTGAGGATTTGATCGGGGTGTGTTTTAGCGTGTTTGTATATTTCGTATTGTTCTAGTGTGTTGAGTTTTTGGTTCTTGGGTTGTGTGTGTATACGACCACACAGGTGTATACAAACTCACATGTAATAGTTGCGACAAGTTCTACATAGGACAGACAGGCAGATCATTCCAAACTCGCTACAAAGAACACATTAAAGCTATAACCAGAGGACACAATACATCTACATACGCCGATCACATAACCAATACTAACCATACATACAATAACATAAATACGGACATGGAAATCCTACACACACAACCCAAGAACCAAAAACTCAACACACTAGAACAATACGAAATATACAAACACACTAAAACATACCCTGATCAAATCCTCAACACACAGATCAATTTCAGTACACACACACTATTCGACTCCACACTCCAACACATTCCAACAATAAAACACACCCTCGTAACAGGCAGAGAAGTTCGAGATGACGCCGCGATCTAGTAGGCTCTGATGATGGTGCGTGATGCACTGAAACAGCTGTAAGCCGGACAAATATTACATATTTAACACGAGTAAGTCCACTAGTTCATTAATTAATTACAATCCATATGTTTAAGGTACGCAATAACGGAATACCCTGATATATCCTGTGTTTTAATATTGACACAAACATTAAACATACCTTCACTGCCCAAACCTGGGTTCTTGTAGATGTACATACTCTGTACAACGACAGGGTCCACCAAACCCAACTGGAAACATGTTTCTTTAACCTTCTCACAGAATGTGTACTTCTTGAAGACAGGATTCAGCCAGTGAAGAGCGTGCCCCACTTTATTGAGGGATATCTTTGGTTCCGCCACCAATTCTCCATTTTCCCCCACTGCATCGGCTTCAAAGAAGTAGCTGATTTTGTCACTGCTCTCCAAGAAGTATTTATCTTTGGCCTGTAACATACAGATTAACTAAAATACTGGCTTTCCACATTTGAAAGCTTTGTCTGTTGTGTGTCCATATGGTATTTGTGGTCACAATCAATGAATCAATGAAGCAATCAGTCAGTATCTATAGAGAGTCTAATTTTTAAAGTCTGGTGATTCTGATTGGCATATTCAGCCATATCGAGAAATGTCAAGAAGACAGCTTGCAGGAGACAATGCTTCAACAGCAAAGAATAAGAAGTTCTAAGATACTAATGACTTACTTACTTACAAATGGCTTTCAAGGAACCCGAAGGTTCATTGCCGCCCTCACATAAGCCCGCCATTGGTCCCTATCCTGTGCAAGATTAATCCAGTCTCTATCATCATACCCCACCTCCCTCAAATCCATTTTAATATTATCCTCCCATCTACGTCTCGGCCTCCCTAAAGGTCTTTTTCCCTCCGGTCTCCCAACTAACACTCTATATGCATTTCTGGATTCGCCCATACGTGCTACATGCCCTGCCCATCTCAAACGTCTGGATTTAATGTTCCTAATTATGTCAGGTGAAGAATACAATGCGTGCAGAAGATACTAGTGACTTAAAAGATAATTTTTCACGTTACTTCAACATAATTCTGCTATAATTGTTTATATTACTTTTACTTTATAATTGTAGCAAGTAACTTACATGAAATATATTTTCATGAATATTAAATTATTGCTTTCATATAAAAGTGTATCTGAAGTTTAAAAATATCCATTTAGGCCTACAGGAAACTACAAAAAATCCATAATAATTATCTTTATATTAGTTAATTAGCTCGATCACCAAACAATGACCATTTTCATTTCTTAGCACGTTAATTTTGCACTAATTAAGTGAACTGCAATATGCTGCCATCTAGTGAGCAAAAGTTCGATTCTTGCCGTGAGTAGAGTGTTATCGTCATTCTAGCGGCTTCGTACTTCACCCTTGTCTTGCTTTCAGACATTCAAATAAAGAAAATCTCATCCAGAGAATTGGCGTCTGGAAAGGATCCCAAAATCCTGGCTGCGTTTCCACGTTGGATGGCTATTCCTATTCGTTGCCGTAGATAATTGGTGCAGTGAGGGTCTCCAGTAACAGTCACCAAACTTTGCCAATTTCGGAAACCAGGTCTTTTGCTTCTTTACACCAGGAGCCTATTGTTTCGACAGCAAAGACGATGAAGATGTAATTGTCTACTAGATGCACGTATTTACGACGTTTACTGCGTACGGCAGATTCTGCTGCAGAGCTTGCGATTTTAGAAGTTGATGGCAAGTGGGATGGAGCTAAGGTATCCACGCATGTCGTATCCCACATTAGCAATTTTCCTCTGCTCCACGGTTAATCCATCAGGGCGCTTTCCATCCGTGCGACTAATCCCAGAGGGTTCTAAAATAGCAGGGATACCAGAAGATGTTAATGCTCTCTTGATTATGTTGTTAATTGCAGAATGTCTAAAAAACGTCCTGTATCCTGTTGTATTTTTCATTGCTGCACAAAATTTGTTTTAGTACTGCACATATTGGTTTTATTGCTGGACGAATTATGTATGATTGCACACTAAAAAGCCCTGGATAGCAGGATTATCCCCCAGCCATTACAGTTGGTTTCCGTAATCAGTTGGATTTTGCAACCTGTCATAGCTCCATAACTACATCACGTTGCTGGGTAGCACCGGTCACATACACTGACCAAAATTTCATAAGGACTCGAACCAGCGCCCATTCCGTAATGCATGATGCCTTAAACCACGAAGCTACGTTGCATGACTTATATTTCTATTATTCAATGGTGTAAGTGAATATGACTGATGACTTTGGTCGGAAAACGAATCACAATTACGCGTGTTAACTTCACCATTAATTTTTGGTAGGTTATTTTACATCTTAAGTTATTTAGCGTCTGAATGAGATGAAGGTGATAATGCTGGTGAAATGAGTCCGGGGTCCAGCACCGAGAGTTAACCAGCATTTGCTCATATTGGGTTGAGGAAAAACCCTGGAAAAACCTGAACCAGATAACTTGCCCCGATCGGGAATCGAAACCGGGCCATCTGGTTTCTCGGCCAGACGCGCTAACCGTTACTCCACAGGTGTGGAAAATAATGGAATAAGACAGACTGTTACAGTAAACGGAGAGCGCTACTACAGTATGTTACAGAACTTCGTCATCCCTAGACTGAGGAATCACGATATGGGAAACATAATTTTCATGCAAGATGGCGCTCCGTCCCATATCTTTATCCCTGCAAAACAATCAATTACGCAGATGTTTGGCGATCGTGTCATCAGTAGGCACGTTTCAGCTATGTGGCCTCTGCGATCTCCAGATTTCAATGTGACCGACTTTTGGTTGTGGGGTTACCTTAAAGAACGAGTTTTCCTGACACATCCAACAACCCTACTGCAACTGAAAGATGCCATCTCGTAAGAAATTGCCAATATTCCAAGACATTATCTGCAAAATGCTGCGCATGGTGTCGCAGACAGAATGATGTACGTTGAACAAGAGAACGGCGGACATCTCCCCAGTGTTTTGTAAATCCCGTTGTTTGCTCAACACTGTGATGTTTTTGTTTTTTCCCTATCTCAAACATTATAATATTTATGGCGGTTTAATATTTGAACTGACTTTTGAAATACCCTATATATTCATAAAAGAGAATTACATTTAAACAAAACGACAAAAGTCCTGAGTCGAAGCATAGAAGTAGCCGCCACTGCCACAAACCAGCAGACTTTGTTTCGTTAAATATATCATCATCATCATCATCATCATCATCATCATCATCATCATCTAAAGAAGTATAAGGCCAATGGCCTGTTACTGTCTCAGTGAGAGTCCACCTTTTCTTTGGACGGCCCAAAGATTTCTTCTCTTGGGGACGGTATTGAAACATTGGACATAGTTTTTCCACTGCAGCTGGTACTTGTTTATGAACTGTGGGACTGGTTGTAATTGGAGTTCTTCCATGATATCTTCATTTCTTTTGCTGTCCAAGCGAGTATAACCTACTGTTTGTCAGAGTGGATATGTCGCATGATCGTCGAAATCACGTGACAATTACTGACTTAACGGGACCCTTTTCTTTAAATTATTTTAAACATTTGTATAATATTACGTATACTCCAAATTCCGTACAAAAATATTTTCACAAAACAGCCTAACGCCCAGCCACTGGCTTTTACAGAGGGGCCAGTAGAAATGGGTGGGGAAACTGGCATGCGACATTAGCACTGGACAATAGTGTTGCTCTCATAAATTTCATTTCACAGGCTGTTATTCTGCTGATATCAGTACTTCTCTTTGTTCATGCTTCACTTACGAAACATGGTAGACGTACAGGTCTAGCTAAGGTTTTATACACACGCATTCTTGTGTGTCGCTGTACTAGAGAAGGCTTCATAATTTTGTTATTTGGGTCGCCTAGAATCAAACTGCACTTTCTCCAAATTGTGAAATATGGGAGTAAGGTATGTTTCAGTGCAGAAAATTGCAAGGAATGTGATATAAACTACTCGTTTGCAGTTAAACTGGAATTTATGTCTTTGTATTAGTAGTACAATCACCGTTTAGAGCAGCGGTGATCAAAGCGGGTGTCGTGATTATATTGTGTAATCACAGACATTCAAACGGGTACGAGGAGTTTCCTGTACGTTGCTGTGTGTTTCATTCACGTACTGAAGGCAAGCAGTGGCGGTATCATGTTGCTCTACAAACTCTGTCTCTACAAGCAGTAAGAGGTGGTTTCGTAAAGAATGAGAAGGAGAACTTTTTTGTTGTTCTGTCGGACAAAATGTAAATATGTTTACTTTGCTCAACGGTTCAATTAGGAGTATATAGAAACATTAATTGCCACGCTGAATAATGTATTATTATTATTATTATTATTATTATTATTATTATTATTATTATTATTATTATTATTGACTACTAAGTATGTGTTTTTATAATTCTTCTGTACGTGCATGAATATTGATATTTTTAGATCTTCTCCCTAGAAGAATAAAAATTATTAGGTTTTATCTCAATTTTAATCTTCTTAATCTTTAGATGAGCGTAACTATATTTATTAGTTATTCATTTAATAATAATAATAATAATATTGTAGAAAAACTGATTCAATATTATGTGCCAACGAACTGTTAAACGCCAGGAATTGACATGTCTTAAATCATAGCCAGGAAGAGAAAGATGACATAAATAAATGTAAGGAAGTCAGCTACCTAATGGGGTTTGAAATATCTCGTACTCTAAAGTCTTTTAATAGAACAGAATTTCTCAAAAGAGTAATGATTAAAATAGCTTAAATAACTCGTTCATAAGAAGTTTTTAATTTTGAAAAACTGCGAATTTCTCGACCAAGTATCGAGAGATGAATTTAGAAAATTCCTGATTATATTCAAGAGGAAGGTTAAAAAAAGAAAGAAGAAAAATCGTATATTATTCACTGGCTCTTGATGACAGCAGTGACATTACTGATACAGCAAAGCTTGAGATTTTTATCTGCGGGATTAATCAAGATATTAGTACAGGAACCACCACTGGTTGTAGTTTTCATGCCAAGTACCTTTCCTCCGTCTCCTTACTTAATAGGCTGTCTGTCGCATGTAATCACTGCAGCTCGAGTTTTGGTCACCGCTGGTTTAGAGTCTAACTGCACTAGTTTTTCGTCTTTTCTGAGAAATAAAGTGCAGTTTGATTCTAAGCGACTGAATTATTCCCATTTTTTTATTGAGCAAGCAATATTGTACATACAGATGTATGTATTTATTTACACTGCAAGTGGGCAAGCACCCGGTGGCAGTGGTATACACAATAAAATGATAAGCAATACACAATAAATTTACAATAAACAATGCAATTTTATGCACAATACAATAAGAATACACAATATAATTTAACGCAATAATAATAAAAAAACATAAATAAAATACCTAATTTTACATTACAACCTACATAATTATGTATAGGACCTACATAAGTTTCAATAGTCTTTCACTTTACTCTCATCTCATTCCCTGTAGTGGCACTATGACGCATTTCACTGACACTTTAGCACACATTTCACTGACACTATAGAACACATTTTATTGACGCTATAAATTATCACTGATCGGAACTGTTCACTGCACTGTAAAACCATAACTTCACTGACTCACCTCGCTTCACTGATACAACAGTTCAGATAAGTCAAATAATTACACCCTTATGCATACTTATAAACAGAACTACATTTAAACTAAACATTTCTAGTCTAAGGCCCTCTTACACGCTATTTTTAAATAATTTACAATTCAAACCAAGGGAGTAACTCGTCAGGCTAAATAAATACATGTCACCTTAAAAAATTAAATGTTAAATGTCACCTTAATTTTAATTTGCACTTTATACACACCTTTTTTTAATTATTCTTGAATCTCCTTGAGGAAAGACAGCCCTCAAAGACCGCTGCAGGTAGGTCATTCCAATCATTTATAGTTCTATTTAAAAATGAGAATTTACCTACATCCGTTTTCTGTTTCCTACATTTGATTTTAAAATCATGATCGTTCCTACCATAGTACGTTGGCTTTTCTAACCGAGCCGTTATGTCTACCCATGCTTTCTGACCTAGATGTGCTCTATACAATGATGTTATTCTAGTTTTCCTACGTCTGTTTTCCAAAGTTTCCCATTTAAGTTCTTTTATCGTTTTATTTCCATCTTCTCTTTTACATTTAACAAATTTTTTATTGTACTTGCAAATTTTAGAAGATATTTTATCTGTTTCGCCAAAAATTCATGAAGTAAAACTTTTTCTGACTCTCAAAGCGCCACTGGAAAGAGGCCGATACACTAGCCACTGCTGAAGGAAGTGCGTGAGAAAGTATGTGCACAGTAAATTAGCACGTGAGGAGTTAGCGTGTTAATTGAGGTCAGGTTGTTGCCTTCACTTGCCTGCTGAGCCTCTGTGGTGCTGAACACAGCTTTCCGAGATTCGTCAGGGATGTTCTGCGTCAGTGCCTCTCCTTCCTTCCGCAGCTCCTCGACCTCCTTCTCTGTCAGGAAGTCCTCCAGCACCAGATATCCATCTTGCAGGAACTGCAAGGAAACAAAATACACAGTCAGCTTCCAATATTTCTTTGAAGCTACTGCATTTCTATTCATACATGCTATCCAGAACATAGCGACATCACATCCCAAATAATTTCATGTCAACTCGTCTTCCTTTGTCCCATTTGTCAGTTGGTCATCCTTTGTTATAGTTGTCAACTTGACTTCCTTGCCAGTACTTATTGCTGCTAATATTCATCCTATCTATTCCCAAGAAACTAGTTCGATTAATTAAAATGTGTCTCAGTGAAACTTACAGCAGATTCCGTATAAGTAGGTCAGTTTCTATCTGATGCTTTTCTAATTCACTGCGGGCTAAAGCAGGGAGATGCACTATCACCTATACTTTTTAACTTCGCTCTAGAATATGCCATTAGGAAAGTTTAGGATAACACATAGGGTTTGGAATTGAACGGGATACATCAGCTGCTTGTCTATGCGGATGACGTGAATATGATAGGAGAAAATCCACAAACGATTAGGGAAAACGCGGAAATTCTACTTGAAGCAAGTAAAGCGATCGGTTTGGAAGTAAATCCCGAAAAGACAAAGTATATGATTATGTCGCGTGATCAGAATACTGTACGAAATGGAACTATAAAAGTTGGAGATTTATCCTTCAAAGAGGTGGAAAAATTCAAATATCTTGGAGCAACAGTAACAAATATAAATGACACTCGGGAGGAAATTAAACGAAGAGTAAATATGGAAAATGCCTGTTATTATTCGGTTGAGAAGCTTTTGTCTTCTAGTCTGCTGTCAAAAAATCTGAAAGTTAGAATTTATAAAACAGTTATATTACCGGTTGTTCTGTATGGCTGTGAAACTTGGACTCTCACTTTGAGAGAGGAACAGAGATTGAGGGTTTTTGAGAATAAGGTTCTTAGGAAAATATTTGGGGCTAAGAGGGATGAAGTTACAGGAGAATGGAGAAAGTTACACAATGCAGAGCTGCACGCATTGTATTCTTCACCTGACATAATTAGGAACATTAAATCCAGACGTTTGAGATGGGCAGGGCATGTAGCACGTATGGGCGAATCCAGAAATGCATATATAGTGTTAGTTGAGAGGCCAGAGGGGAAAATACCTTTGGGAAGGCCGAGACGTAGATGGGAGGATAATATTAAAATGGATTTGAGGGAGGTGGGATATGATGGTAGAGACTGGATTAATCTTGCTCAGGATAGGGACCAATGGCGGGCTTATGTGAGGGCGGCAATGAACCTCCGGGTTCCTTAAAAGCCAGTAAGTAAGTAATATTCATCCTATCTGATTACACGAGCCTGGCTCTTACGGTAGTGGCTAGAAATAGTTTTGTTTTATAAATTTAATTTGTACTCACTAGCTAGCTAGTTAAATAAATAAATAAATAAATTAGAAGAAATAAGTTTTTTCGAATAAAAATTTATTTGCGTTTCTTCAATTCTAGGAGCTGTTAATTCCATTTCAACAATTAACATAAAACCAGATCGAATTCCGTTTTTTTTTTCATAGTTTGGTCCACACATATGGAGTAAAGGTTAGCGCGTCTGGACGTGAAACCAGGTGGCCCGGGTTCGATTCCCGGTCGGGGCAAGTTGCCTGGCTGAGGTTTTTTTCCGGGGTTTTCCCTCAAACCGATATGAGCAAATGCTGGATAACTTTCGGTGCTGGACCCCGGACTCATTTCACCGACATTATCACCTTCATCACATTCAGACGCTATATAACCTAAAATGTTGATAAAGCGTCGTAAAATAACCAACTAAAATTAAAAAAAATCATAGTTTGGAGCAGACAAATACGGATGAACATAGTATATTTGGTGCTGCTACTTACCATTTCAGCGAAAACATTGTTAGAATGATCTTATGAGCAGGCATTATAAGCAGCCATCGGATGCGTTAAGGCAGACGGTGTTTTAAATCAATTGATAATAATTGACAGCAAGTCAAAGCCTATTAATTTAATCCACCTGGCCAATTACGTAAAATACGTCTTCCAATTATTATTGTTTATACTATACATACGTTACTAATCGTGATGGGATTAAAGACTATGGTGAAGGCAGATGCCGGACGAATTCTGTGCGATTCTGCGGAATGACGCTAGGGAGCATGTGGCAATATACAATAATATTTACATTTCTAAAGTTTCGGGTTTGCATAACAATGAAAATAATCAAGAGACCATCAGTGCTTAGAAGAAATCGCATAATAATAAAAATAATAATTATGATAGTGACAATAATAACAATGAAATAAAAATAATAATAATAATAATAATAATAATAATAATAATAATAATAATAATAATAAGGATAAATGACAATGATGATACGATGAAATAATAATAATAATAATAATAATAATAATAATAATAATAATAATCATTATAACAGAAACAAGAATAACAATAATAATAACAATAAGAATAAGAAGTTATAATAATAATAATCATCATCATCATCATCATAATCATAATAACAATAACCATCTTTTATTCTCTCTAATTATAATGATGGATTTGTGAAAGGATCTGCTCGATTTCGTAATTTTGCCCTTCCTTTTGCAGAAGTGTTCCCATTTCGCATTCAGCATTTTATCAGTTTTGAAACAAAAAAGTATCTTATGTCAGAACCTTTGGTCCTTTGATAATAATATTAATTGTTACATCCGTGCAGAGCGCAATAGGCCTAATTGCTCATGCTGATATGCCGTTGCATAACAGAACGACACATCCAATTGTTAACGCAGTATAATAATGATGGTGGTACCTAATAATAATAATAATAATAATAATAATAATAATAATAATAATAATATACACAACATTTTAAATACTGATAATGTGAATTGTAAATAATTTTAATAATAATCCACCCCCCTTTGACAAAATTCTGCGTAATGTTATATCCATATGCACTACACTATATTTTGAAACTCACCAGAAATTCATAAAAGGAAATTTTAAGAAGGAAAAAAAATGGATATACGTACGTATTTTAATAAATGGCATGATATTTAATTTAACAGTGTAACATCAGATTCAGTTAATAAATATTTTAGGAGTTTTTGTCTTATACTTGAGATAATTTCATTTAAAATATACCAGTTTAATGGTCATCTTGGAGCATTCTTGTGTCGTGTCATTAAAATCCGGAATAATTGCTTATAAGCTTATAACAATAGTTGTTAAACTAGAGCTGTATATCTTGTCATACTTAAAGCCTTTACTTGAATCTATAACTCCCACCATGCTTTGAAGTTTGATTTATGCGTCTTAGGTAGTTACGACTGTACGTAACTCAACTGTAACAGAACGCGCAATGCAAACGAAGGTACAATTCGAAAGAATCTCCAAACTTAAAAAACGGAGCAATGAACTCGTGCCTTCAGGGACAGTGTGTACATTAACATAGGAGCAGCCGGTCGCGTGGGGCAAGTCCATCAGCGAGACGATCCAGGTAAAGTACAGTATCATCCTGTTTTCCTAATAAGGAATACAACCATTCAGCACTTTATACGCATGACTTAATTACTACGTTTACGAAATTTAGTTGGTATTAAAAGCAATAGAACCCGGTACTGTGTAATAAAATATAAGAAATTGGTAGGCCTATCATTAAAATAATGAACATTTCTCATTATTAGGGATCCTATTTTACGGTGAATGAACGTCTTAAATTTTCGTATAAACATTTGGTTAATTTCACTGTTATTTCGCACAAGATATAAATATATTCGATATAACTTTTTGACTCTCGTCGTGCAAAATATATTACTCTACTAGTGGCTTGTGCAGCAAATGCTGCAAACTAAGTTCATTAGACGTTCAAATAAACATTTTCAGATTTATATTCAATGAAGAATACCAGACATTCCGAAAGTTATTTGCTTCCATAATAATGAAAGATACTCTCTCTCGAGCCAATACTGAAGAGAACCACGCATATAAATATCTACACCACACCGCCATTAAATATATGAAAAAGACCCAACCCCACTTGATTAATAACTATAAAAATATTTGATTTTTAATCATATTATTATCTTACGTAAGATTTATATTTTTCAGTAACATAACATATACTACAGTATATAGCCGCCACTCAGTAAAGTATACAAATCAAAATCTAATTTAAGTTATTCTCTACATCTACTTATATAACCTCAAAACGTTTCACTTTCATATCATCAATATAGCATTAATATGTATAATTAATGAAAAATAGTCACATCATGGCATTAACTACAATAATATTTCATTTCTAATGGTAATAATGTCATCAAACCACCTCAAGTTTTGTAGTTTTTAATATCCAATACACAGCTGTACCCAGAAAATTACACACCACAGAATCGAACCTGTAAATTATGTTTAGTAAGTTAAGTTTTTAATAACCAATTTAATTTCAGGTCTAAATATGTCAGCATTCTTGCAGATCATGGCCTTCGTGTAATAGTGTTTACTGTAGTGTGTGTTTTGTTTTATTCTGAAGTGCAATTAGCTAGTTCTCAAAACTGACGACAGATGGATTTGAAAACTAGGAAAATTATGTTGAAAAATTGACATTTCACTGAAAACTATTTTTCTGAAAAACTTTTGAGTTCCAAGCTTCAAAATGAGGGGTCATTTATTAAAATCCGTTCAGCCGTTTTCCCGTAATTTCCATTACCAGTTCAAATTATATATATTTCTACAAAGACTAGAGATCTGTATCATTAAGGGAATCTTTAGGGTTTTTTCTTCCATAAACGCAACTTTTCGTTCTGCAAATGAATTTTACAATGTGACATTTTTCCGGATCAAATTTCTGCACATTTAAATAGCAAAACTAAAATTCTTTCAATCATTTATCGTCATAATACACTGTTCTCTTAAATTTACTGAGCATAATATTCGGATTTCAATCAATGGCTTTCCCTAAACACGCTATGAAATGTTTCATGTAAAACAATTTTTATCTCAAAAAGAAAACAAAAACGAACAAACAAAATTGTTCTATAAAGAGTTGATTTTCCACCAAATTTTATTTCTTTATTTGCGTTTTAAAAATACACATTAAATATAATAGAAACAAAAATACATTAAAAAGTATTATATACATCAAACAAAAATGAACATTTCAAATATTTAAACAAAATATAAATTAAAGAATTAACCCCCGTACGAGCAAAAATTCGTGGTATTCAGTTCAAAACAGCACTGTAGATAAGCAGAAAGAAGAAGACAAAATAAACAATATAAGCAATAAGAACTTATTAAAAAAACAAGAGCCTATATGATAAAAAGCAATCACAATTGAAAAAGTTTATAACCAATATTTATAAGTATACATATAAGACTAATATTAAGCAATTAATTCTGTGACCGAGAGGAAAAAGGTCTTAAGTCCAATTTTTTGTGAAAATGGATTTTTATATATTCTGAAAGCGGAAACAATTCTCTACAAGCTGGTAAAACGGGTAAAGTCAAATAAGACTCCTGACTGGATTTATAGAGCGTTACCAAATGTCCTAAGTACTTTTTGAATCGAGCACACACAGAATAAAGGACTTAGAATATTTAATACTTTATTCCTTACAAATATCACATGTTTTCCTATTAAAAAGGCCTAACTTGTATTTTAGCCATTTTATCACATATTAATGCCCTTTCCTTTTAAAACTTCAAGCACCAGGGTAAACAGTCCTATAATTGTTTAAGACCCATTTTGCATTCCTAATAATTTACATTTCTCATTTATGTAGACATGAAAAAGGTCTTATGTTTAAATAGTCCCTTCTATTCAGTTTGGGTTCTAGTCTTAAAAGGGCTTAAGTGTGGCTGTTTTCGGAAATAATCAAAATTATTAAATGAGCAACATTACCTATTTTAGAAGAAATATAAACAAATTATATCTAGGAAAAACCTCTTAATTAAAAAAAAACTCTGTAATTTACACAAATTTCAGTCTTTCTATTGCTCTCCTGAAGAGTACAAAATTTTTACTTAAGACCTTTTTCCTCCCGGTCACAGAATTATGTAACCCTATGTTAAGTTCCCTTAATAATTTCTTTAATTATGAGTTCAAATTTGTGTTAAAGTTTTTGGTTTGAAATACGTCGAAGAATAGCCCCCTGAAATTAATGACATTGTTAAACCTTTATGTGAGGAATTTTGAGAAATGGCAGTTAAAGTTTGGTCGGGCTTTTGTGCAAAATCCCCCCTCCCGACCCCCCCACACGCACGCACACACACACACAATATTTCAACGAAGTCGGCGCCTATGGTTATGAGGGCATACAATGCTGTATAATTAACATGTTAACATCAACAGCTGTATTGGTGGTCAAAGTGCTGAACAGTTGTTTCGTCATAAGACATTTCAGGCGGTTAACATGCCTGTCTTATTTATACGTCAACACGTTATCTTAACAGCCCTAAACAAATTGAGTAAGACTGTCAAATCAAGAAATGCTCTGTTAAATGTAACGACATGCCATGTAGCAATTTGAGACGCGATATCGTCGTGCGCGGCTTAGATTAATGCTGACATGCTTCACAACAAGTCATTTGCTCAATTATCGTTCATGAGGAACGTCACGAAAGCAATGCAGACTTGCTGACAGCGTTGTTGTGCCACTTGAATTCAAGATTAGTCAAATAATTGCCACGAACGTAATATAGTGGGCTTTGACATCAACATCTTCAGGGAAGTACTGCATTTCTAATGAGAAGGCAACTAAGAATCGATTCTTCCGGGAATTATGCACATGAAATACAAAATTTTGGCAGTAAATTACAGTTCATCTTGTCTAATTTGAATATTTTTAATTCGAAATCGCGGATAATTCTAAATTTTTGTTCGGTCCGTTGACATTCTATACAACGCAATGTTTTAATTGGTTATTTTACGACGCTTTATCAACTACGATTGTTATCTACAGTTTTATCACTTACCTAGCATTTGTTTATTTTTATCACGTCCCTAGCATTTGTTTATTTTTTATAATTTCTCTAGCATTTGTTTCTTTGTTTGACAACTTCTCAAACTGCAAATTCTTTACGATAGGCTACTACATAACATGCTTTGCGATCGTCATTTGTTTCCCGCACAGACTTTTAGTAAGTCAATATCTAGTTCATTGTATTAGAGTACTTTATTTCTTCTAATCTTTATGTTATACTTTCTTCTGTTTTTATCACCCGCATACCATTTGTTTCTTTGTTTGTCAACATTTCAAACTTTGCAGTACTATAAAACATGCTTTGCGATCGTCATTTGTTTACAGCATAGACAGTCAACTGAAAATGGCGGCTCCGTTCAAACGTTTTGGTGAAATAGAATTTTAATGAGTCAATATTTTATTGTATTATAATACTTTATTTCTTCTAATCTTTATATACTTTCATATAATCGTGTAATAGTCAATTAAATCCCAATTGAGTTTTGATTTTCTCTAGATAAATCAAATCCTCTAGTGAGATTACTGTTGACTATAGCACTTTTACTACGTTATAGTATTTTTGACCAATAAAACGGTACGGAACAACGTGTTTCAACCAATCACGGCTGCTTATCCCTACAATTTTTATCACCTCCCTAACATGTTTTTATCACCTCCCTAGAATTTGTTTCTTTGTTTGCCAACATTTCAAACTGCAGACTATAAAACACGCTTTGCGATCGTCATTTGTTTACCGCATAGTCAACTGAAAATGGCGGCTCTGTTCAAATGTTTTGGTGAAGCTAACATTACTGAAATAGAATTTTAATAAGTCAGTTAATATTTTAGCAGTGGCGTAGCGTCAATGTAAGCTAAAAAGCTTAGCTTCCCCAGTTAATAATAATTTCATAATAAACCTGCAGTTTATGGAGAAAATTATTTATTAATTTTAATAGAATTTATATTTACGCGCTAAATATTGTGATGCGGCAGCTCAGGATTATTTGTGATGCAGCAGCAAACAAGAAGCCTGCACACACCAGCTTCCAAGCAGACCGGTTTCTTCTGTGTAATCCACCCAGCAGATTTTCCATCCCTTTTAAACTACCCTAGTCGCAAGGCTCGAAAAGAAGCTAGCTTTAACATTTAAAATAAGTAGTTTCCGAGTTATACCTATTCGTCAGTTGTGTTCAGTTGAAGTGTTAGTGTGCATTGTGGCTGATATAATAAATAATGAGCGAAATAACAGTTCCTGACACTAATTTACTTGAATTTTTTAGGACAATTGTATTATCGAGACTGACTTACGAACAAAAGTGTGATTTAAAAAACAAATGACCGACTCCCTTGCTGTCAATGAAGGACACAACCAAAAGACAGACGCATACTTACTTAATGATACTAATATTGTGATTTCTCTAAGTATGACAGGGAGTGAGCTAATGTTATACTGTACGTATACGTGTCTATTTGTTAGAGATATGTGTAAACCGTAAAAACGTATTTTATTATGTCTCATTTGAGGTTATGCCTTATTGGTGTTACTTACGATGTTCCAACCAATCTTCGACTGTTGA
This sequence comes from Periplaneta americana, assembly GCF_040183065.1. Classification (NCBI taxonomy): domain Eukaryota; kingdom Metazoa; phylum Arthropoda; class Insecta; order Blattodea; family Blattidae; genus Periplaneta; species Periplaneta americana. The sequence continues at coordinate 12,853,889 of NC_091132.1, forward strand.
CTTGAAATTGACTACTATTTATTTTAAGACTGTATTTTTGTAATACATTTTCTCATATTGCATGAAAGACAACTTGAGTTAGCTTCCCCTGCTCAAAATTTCATGCTACGCCACTGTATTTTAGTGTATAAGAATACTTTATTTTTTCTAATCTTTATATACTTTCTCCTAATCGTGAAATCGTCAATTAAATACCACTCGAGTTTTGATTTTCTCTAGATAAATCAAAATCTCTAGTGAGATTACTGTTGATAATGCCTGTGAAATGAGTCCAGGATCAAGCATCGAAAGTTACCCAGTTTGTGTAAAAGGATACGTAACACCTGCTTTATGGGACAATTTTACACAGAAGAATAGTACGAGTACCTACAATTCACTGGGTCGATTTCTAAAACACGGACGAAATCGTGGTTCGAAACCTCGGGTTTTAAACCACGATCAAGGTCTGAATCATTACGTGATTTCTAAAACGGGGTCGAGACGCGGCTTGAGAAGAAACCGAGGTTCGTGAGTTTTATATATGGCAACGTAGCTAAGAATCGATTTTTATTCTTGTGAACAGTCGATATTAGACAAATGAACATCGGGATTAATATTTTTATTGAATTGCAGTGTCACATTCTTTTGTTCTCAGCTATGTTATTGTTGTATTTACTGATTTACAGAATATAGGATATGTGCGTTTAATACTAGCATTACTATTTAATAGGGAACGGATTTTTAGGTACCAGAATGATATTGACCAAATAATTACCACAATTCGAGCGTTTATGTTGTAGTTCTTCATTTGTTCATAACTACTACCAACATTAACTAAGTACCTGATAACCCGGTTGTAAGGAATTAATAACCTAAATATTAACTGGATTAAAATTTCAATTGAAACTAAAATGTAGTATGGTTGTATTGTCACATATAACTGGCGTACTACGTGGAAAACCCCAGTAGCATAAAACTTAAAATAAGAAGAGGAAATCACGTTTGCTTCATATTCTTATAGGCCCACATCATTTTCGAGTATTAAATAAAATGTCCAAAACTACTGTAAAGACTAAGAATTAAGTTATATCGTCTTATAGGCATAAATATATAATTAATATAAAATATTATATCTTATTTTCCTCAAAGCAACAAAGTCATCCTGCCGCCTCTTGCATCTCGTTGCAGATTGTTATTCAGCATTCTTGCTAAATTTTGTGTTGATTCCTTCGAAAATCGAAATATTCGTCTGAAATTATTCTCGTTATATAGTTACAAAGAATTATTTTTGTTTCTCATGTCACTAATCCGGGGATTTAATACTCGTAGAAACAAATTTTTCTTTGATAATCATCCAGCTGATATACTACTTCCATCTTTCATACATGAACCCATGGTTTTAAACCTGCCCCAGCCGTGGTCTCTGCTGCAGACCATGGTTTCGAGCCATGGCTCAGAAAAATGAAAAAGACCTCGTTTTATAAATCCAAACGCGGTTTAAAGCTACTATGTTTTGCGTAACGATATTAACATTTTGAAGTGAATGCTTATACGTATTAACATTGAGTAGTATTTATTTTTCTTCTTCTTCTCCTCCTCCTCCTCCTTCTTCTTCTTCTTCTCCTCCTCCTCCTCCTCCTTCTTCTTCTTCTTCTTCTTCTTCTTCTTCTTCTTCTTCTTCTTCTTCTTCCTATCACGTATTAAGCCTGGTGGCCTGTTACGGTCTCACTCCATCGTTTCAGCGAACGGCCCAAAGATCTTGTTCCTAAAGGGCGGTAATTTAGTGCTTGGCGTGGTATCTATACTAATAATAAATCTGTAGCCGAAATTTTTCTGGTAATTTTCAATTTTCCAAAAATAATTGGTCCTAACATATATAATTAACCACCCTGAAACCGAAAATCGCTTTTTTGAAATTTTTGTTTGTATGTCTGTCTGTCTGTCTGTATGTTTGTTACCTTTTCACGCGATAATGACTGAACGGATTTCGATGAAAATTGGAATATAAATTAAGTTCGTTGTAACTTAGATTATAGGCTATATGGCATTCAAAATACATTATTTATAAGGGGGCCTGAATTAAATAAACCGAAATATCTCGCTTATTATTGATTTTTATGAAAAATGTTACATAACAAATATTTCTTTAAAAATCATTTCCGATAAGTTTTATTCTTTGAAAAATTTTGATAGGACTGATATTTAATGAGATAAATGAGTTTTAAAATTAAAATAACTGCCATCTAAGGCCGTGTAATGAATTAAAAAACAAATGACTTCGTCTATAAGGGGCCTTGGACAGCAACAATCGAAAGCTATGAAAGATACCCTACAGATAATGTTTCTGCGTTTCTATGAAGTAATACCTGAAGCTAAATTAACCGATTTGTATAATTAATTATTAATTCACCATTGGAAAGTGTAGTTTCTCTAGACGGACATAATGCTATAATGTTATCACAGTAACTCCTGAGTGAATCGAGGACAGGTAAGATTAAAATAGATTCTTATGCACCGAAAACTTGATAGGCTATTCTGTATATTCGTTTCCTGTATTTCCTAAACTAATTTTTATGACCAAATGAGTGGTCTCTGGATCAAAATGATCGCATTTTAATTTTTTAATTAAATTTAAATTAAGTAACATAATAAACGATTTATCCTTCTATCAAACACGAATGTTCCCTGGATCAAATGTCCTATTTTAATTATGTAATTACTTTATATTTATTTCTAACGGGTGCAGCGGAGCGCACGGGTACGGCTAGTTAAAGAAATATAAACGAATGAAAGCTCTATTTCTTTAATCGACCCATTTTTTTATGTTACCGCTCACATAGACTGGCTGTTGTGTTAAGATCTGAATTATTGTTTCTTTCACTGTCGGTTCCATATCCCCATCAGGGGAGGGGGGGGGAAGGTCAGAATTCAACACTGATTAAACTACTCGACCAGTTCTTCTCCAGATCTGCCTTCCGTTAAAACACAAAAAATTGGACGCATAAGACTTCATAATAAAGCAAGAATAGAACTTTTGGATGGGGTTATCGGGGAGGCGGACCGCCAAATCCACTCCATTGAGTAGGCAGGTGTGTTCTCATCGTGTGGGAATGTCATTGTGTAACAGCCATTGCAGTCGCTCCTAAATATAGTTCTCTGTTGATTTAAACATAAACACGTTTTGAGGCAAGATTCAGCGAGGTCCGTCATCATAACATTTGCTGATGAAAATAACTCCGCGACGGCCGTGGGAGGTGGAAGAAGCAGCGAGAAGGAATCCTGCAATCTCGCGCGGATGTCCGGTCCGTGTGAATTGCGATGGCCACTGAAATTACTTGCCAGGAATAGTCCTGACGCGCCTTGCTGGATTCTCGGTTCAGATCCTCCACAGTAAATCCTAGCTGGAACAGACGAAGTTGTTCACCCGCATATCGTGGGTTTTGCAAGGCAGTAAATGAGGCCTTATTGCTGTTTAAATGTGCAGCTCTATCCTGAATCGCAACTGACTAAACAGCAAACCGTCCACGAAAAGACGTAAAAGAAACCATATATTTATCTTGCTCCAAAGAAAGCTCGAGGAAACAAACCAAAGACTGAAGGTAGTACTGAAACTATGACGTACTAGATTCATGAACAGACAGTATTTTGAGTTTTTAAAGTCTCCGTGGGAGTTGCATTTGTTTAAATACATAACAAACCTAAAACGATGCGTAAAAACTTGATAAATTGTCTTAAGAGTCTACAGATAAAGAAACATTTTGAAAAGTACATTTTTTGTCGTTACAGCAAACGGCCGCCACGATTGAAAGTTGATTTTACTGAATTCAGAGTTGACAACCTAGATAAGTACGATATGTTGAAATATTACAAATAACTGCTCTAGTATTGTAATGAAAACAACTGCCTTATATGTATGCTACAATGCATGTAAAATTCATACGCAAAAGGCAGTGTCAATTATATACATTATACGAAATAAATCACTGCAACAATTCAAACTTCACTTAACAAAAATAAATAAACATTATTCCAACTGAACATGAAATATTACAAGCACTTGAATCATTTTTCACATTGAAGTCGATGGTGATGTTCGTACGTTGGCCAGACTGCTACCATAAGTCAGCTGTTCATAGTGTAACGTACGTGTTGTATATTAAACAATTCAAACTTCACTTAACAAAAAGGAATAAGAATTATTCCAATTGAACGCAGAATATTACAAGTACCTGAATTATTTTTACTTCTTCACATTGAAGTTGATTGTGAAGTTTGTACGTTGGCCAGACTGTTAACATCAGTCAGCTGTTCATAGTGTAACGTATGTATTGTATATTAAACAGTTCAAACTTCACTTAACAAAAAGGAATAAAAATTATTCAAATTGAACGCAGAATATTACAAGTACCTGAATTATTTTTACTTCACATTGAAGTTGATTGTGAAGTTTGTACGTTGGCCAGACTGTTAACATCAGTCAGCTGTTCATAGTGTAACGTACGTATTGTATATTAAACAATTCAAACTTCATTTAACAAAAAGGAATATTATATGTACCTGAATCATTTTTACTCCTTCACATTGAAGTTGATTGTGAAGTTTGTACGTTGGCCAGACTGTTAACATCAGTCAGTTGTTCATAGTGTAACGTACGTAGGCCTATTGTATATTAAAATTTTCTTAAAATATCGTCTATCACTGCAATACTGTCGTTTTAAATGATCGATTTTTTATCACTGCTGTTTGGCACTTGTAGACAATCTAGAAGGCCATGATGGTCATACAGCTATTAATAATTTAACACCGAGAAGCATGAAGAGGAATAAAGCGATGATTTGGAAAAATTTTCAGAATTCTGTGTTGAAAGAATTCACGAAATTCAAGAAAGATCAAGCAATGAAGAAAGTGTTTCTATATTATAAGTAAATAAAATACCCATAGGCTTAGCTCAGAATAAAATGTTTTAACATCGAGTCATACAGCTATTGTCAAATGTTAGCCATGAATTTTATATTGCAGGAGGCCAAGGCATGCTATCTAATGAAATAGCCCTTGATTTAATACTGACTGACCGAAGTACTCAGAGCGGAAGGGAAGAAAGAGTTCTTTACTTTTCATTTTTATTGAGTATACGAATTGTTATTTCACAATTGATAGCAAAGACGTGGCGGTACCCTTATTCTTTCTTAAAATAATACATGACAATGCGTCATATAATGTGAAGTTATCCATAAAAGTGATCTGTAGGCCTGTTATTGACAAACAAAAGCTTATGACAACGCATAACAAACATGGTGCCGGATAATATTGTGTTTATGGAATGAATTGACAATTGTAAAAATACATGAATAGCTGGGATATTTTCTTTAATAACATGTCGTCAGTTTTTATTTAGAGGCATATACAGTAAATGCGAAAATACAATTCAGATCAATAAGCTATAATGTTGGACGACAACAGCTAAATTTCGCTATCAATAACTCTCCTGCCTTTGATCACTATATAATTTCGCTTAGCCTACCTTAGCATCATTAAACGTTTCCAGAAAGTGAATTATAAATATCCGTGACCTCCTGCTTGTAAACTTATACAGTAGAACTTGGTTATAACGACATCCAAGGGACCTTGAAAAATTTTGTTATAAACGAGTGTCGTAGTAACCGAGATTCATATCATCAATCTAGTGAGGTGGAAAATGAAAAATAAACATAATTAGGCTTATTTTAGATTTATGTATTCACTTTTAAGCATACCATGAACACAATAAAATACATGTACAATTATAAATACAGTATTCTGTATTAAAACAGTTTGTTCATTACTCACCAAACTTATTTACTGAGGAGTGAAGTAATCAGTCATTTTACTCTGTTGTCTCCTACTTGCCCAATATACACTTTCTAAATTAAATTCTATGTTCATTATTTCAGTTACAATTTCACTGCTCCTTCTCCTAGCTTCATAGAAATGTTCACAATTCTAATGGCTTCTAAAGTGTCACTCACTTCTTTTAGTAGCCATAATGCGTTAAAATGCGTGCACTTGGTGAAAACTTCCTGTCGAAACTGACCGCATGCAGGTACCATTAACACAGCATGAATTCGGGCAGGTTACAATGGGATGGGGAATCTGTCTGCATTCCAGAGGCCTATGATAGAAGGGGACAGTAAAGGATTTGCCAGATTTCAGCAAAATATTTCTTAAAATACTGTCATTGCAAGTTATCTTGAGCCTTACATCCCCTAAGTCTGTCTTTGGAACTGCTCGGTACGGCGTGTACTCATCAACGTAACGGCACGGCAAGGATGCCCCTCCCTCGGGTAACGTGACTCTTTTAAAAAAACGTTGGTTCTTTTACCTTACGGCTCTCTACTGTAAAAGAACTTGGTCCAATACAGACATCATCTTCTCTCGATACTCCGGTTTTGAGAGGAGAACATAATTTCGTAGCAAGCTTTAATTAACCTGTAATGAGTAAGTATTTAAATATAATCGTGTGTACCAGTGGCGTAGCGTCAATGTAAGCTAAAAAGCTTAGCTTCCCCAGTTAATAATGATTTCGTAATAAACCTGCAGTTTATGAAGAAAATTATTTATTAGTTTTAATAGAATTTACGAGTATATTTACGCATTAAATATTGTGATGCGGCAGCTCAGGATGATTTGTGATGCAGCAGTAAACAAGAAGCCTGCACTCACCAGCTTCCAAGCAGACCGGTTTCTTCTGTGTAATCCACCCCGCAGATTTTCCATCCCTTCCTTAGCTACCCTAGTCGCAAGGCTCGCAAAGAAGCTAGCTTTAACTTTTAAAATAAGTAGTTTCCGCGTCATCCCTTTTCGTCTAGTTGTGTTCAGTTGAAGTGTTAGTGTGCAGTGTGGCTGATATAATAAATAATGAGCGAAATAAGTTCCTGACACTAATTTACTTGAATTTTTGTTAGGACAATTGTATTATCAAGACTGACTTACGAACAAAAGTGTGATCTAAAAAACAAATGACCGACTCCCTTGCTGTCAATGAAGGACACAACCAAAAGACAGACGCATACTTACGTAATGATACTAATATTGTGATTTCTCTAAGTATGACAGGGAGTGAGCTAATGTTATACGTATACGTGTCTATTTGTTAAGAGATATGTGTAAACCGTGAAATCATATTTTATTACGTATCATTTGAGGTCATGCCTTATTGGTGTTACTTACGATGTTCCAACCAATCTTCGGCTGCTGACTTGAAATTGACTACTATTTATTTTAAGACTGTATTTTTGTAATACGTTTTCTCATATTGCATGAAAGACAACTTGAGTTAGCTTCCCCTACTCAAAATTTCATGCTACGCCACTGGTGTGTACACTCCTCTCTCATCCGGGCTGGGGACCGGCAATGGAGGAGTTACTACAGCTACTTCTATACATTATATAGGCCTGCATGACTTACACCTTCAGCTAATAAGTACATATTCTTATAACAATATTTTACTGGCTTATTATTTGAATTTACATTAATTTACAATTATACACAATCCATATCCCTATCATTGCTGCCATCATCGCTTGTTCCAAAATTAATTATTTCGCCAATGACATCATCCATTCGGAATTATCTTCTTAATCGTAGGTACTACTTTCTGAACACGATAGAATTCTTCGATTGTATCCCGAATAACATGTTGATCGAAGTCGTCCACTTCAACTTTACACAAGTCCAATTTTGGAATGAAATAATATGTTTAGTAGAACTATAAGAAAATAATAACTTGCAACAGTAATTCATTATGTCGCTCTCAATACAGACACTATTGTACATAACTATTATAGCAATAATTTCTAAACATTACATATCTATTCTTTCCCGGAGTAGTGTGAGGTTCATTCGGTTGTAATTCAATATTATTTTTAATTCTCTTCACGGAACTAATACTTTTGCCAGAGTATTTAGCCGCTTTCTTATATTCCTTAGCAAGAGGTTCCAGCAAATATTTGTTTAATTTTTCCTCCTCGCAACGCTTGATTTTATTATATTTGCAATAATTTCTCTTTCTCGGCTATGGATAACAGCGTTACTTTTTCTCCGCGGTGGTGTGATTTCACCATAATTACTGCCCTGTGGTTGCTGCTCCATGGTAACACTACTGGTACGCAGTGAAGGAAATAGTTCTATGTTTCTTGACAAGAGATTATGCTGCGGAGCATGCGCAAACAACTCAGTTGGCTCCACCCGCGTTACGCGCTTCCTTCCCTCTGCCCCTCTGACCCCGCTCAGAAGTTTCAAGATAACTTGCAATAACAGTACTTTGGTTCTTAGAAAATTATATTCCAAACTGAGGTTGAAAATGACGTTACATGCGAGGTAGACGCATATACGTTTGTCGTATTAAGCAAGGTAGAAAGGCATATGTCTTATGGGGAATTAGTTGGGACCACAGAATATTTGACGTTATAGGCGAGGTGTCGCACAAAACGAGGTCGCTATAACCAAGTTCTACTGTAATTTCGAAAAATATACAACAAGGAATTGTGTAAAAGTCCAAATATTAAATATTAATGGCTGACATAGTGAAGACTTCCAGACCTTTCTAGATCGCATAAACAACAAAAGTGAGTGAACACTCATGTGAATAAACAAAGAGGAATCCAACAAAATTGCAAGCAAAACAAGCTTGACTGAGTTAACGTGCAAGGTAAGCACACCGAAATACTTCGTTACTTTAAATATTTTAATAACTGGACGAACTAAAATGTTGATCCAGACGAAAAAATACAAACACATCGCAGAAGTCAGAAATATATAGTGACCATTAAATAATATCACAAATTTTAGCAATGAAATAATAAAACATAACCTATTCTATATGATTCATGATACGCCGATGTGAAGTATGGCGGAAAAAACATTCGAGAATATGATGTAACAATGTAATCAATTATCGATAGGTATTTCAGACCGTTCGAACATGTGAATCCTGTCCGGTCGGAAGAATTCGATTACGTAAGTTGTGATGTTGCTCTTGACGCCATATTAATCAAAATTAATTTTTCAGATTGCAATAATTATTAATATTGTACTCTTTACGTCGAATGGCACGTTAAGCATCCCTCGATTATGAAAACGACTCTTGACAAAATATTCAGTAATCTCATAATTTAAATTACAAATAAAAAAAAGTATAAAGTTCTATAAATCTATTTTAATGTCGTAAGACCTAGCGAGGTGGCTTAGACGATTACGTTTGAGACTCGTATTCGGGAGGTCCTTGGTTAAAACTCCGTGGCCGGCAAATCTGACTGGGGTTTTTCATGGTTCCTCTCAGTTACAAAGGCAAATTTAATTAAAATCTTAATCAGTTACATGAACACAAGCCATCTACAACACACGATAGAAACAGGAACTCAGCAATAATAACCACGGCCTACTGATATACCCACAGTTGCATGGCTAACGAGAAAGACGAGCTTCGGCACGAATCGGAGTCACGTGGTTATCATGGTCCAGTCATGGCCATCTTGACAATCGCCTAATATAAATACATATTCAAAGTTCTAAAAAAACAAAGGAATAGCTATATTAAACTCCTGTTAAAACATGCATTTATATATATAAGCTTTTCAATGTTGGCCATGTTGTGATTACGAATGTGACGTCGCGCCGTAGATTGTCTTTCTCGTTAGCCACGCAACAGATTCTACGCACGCAATAAAACAAAAATATGTTAAGGCTTATATAAATAAACGTAACAAAAGAAAAAGAGGCGTAGGTACCGATATATAAAGAATTCTTTAGTGATAGTGTAATGTATACGGTCTCTGATTAATTAGTGTAACATGATTTAATTGAAATTACTCTATTTTATTTTATTTCTTTCTTTTGTTTGCTGTTGATAAAGCGTCGTAAAATAATCTTCTTTTGTTTGTATACTTTATTACAAGCTAATGTGGTGTAAGGAAGAGTATATTACTGAGCCAAAAACAGGCATACACTGCAGGTTTGGTTGTCAGAACGGCAGAAGGCTACCGCTGAGACAACACAGCACAGCATATGAAGTTGGCGGAAGAATTAATTGAACCAAAATGCGTTTAGTTGATTCTGCAGCGTGACTGATTAACAAGATGTTGATGTTCATGGTTATGATTTCTACGATCTAAAGACTCTGGAAATATGCATGCACTTATGCTCTAATAATACCAAAATGCCAAGACATAAAAACTTCGAAATGTGACACAAAAATTTAAATATTAACTAAAAATTACTTAGAAAACTTTTATACTCCTTGTCTTGACCAGCCTCATGGTCAGAGCTTCTGGCTATAGTTCATGAGGTCCCGGGTCCGATTCCCGGTTAGAGCACAGGAATTTTTCCTTAAAGGGGATTATTCCTGTGTTCGTCCATGGTCTGGAATTTAGTGAAGTTTAGATTTAAGACCTCTCCTGGCACCACATTATCATAATCATCCTATCTTATCATCGGGGTAATGTAACTCCGCCTTCCAGGCGCCCCAACCTCAGAAGTGGGTTACAACTAAGCCACGGCCAGGAGAGAAGACCAGAAATGTCGAAAGACAACCTGGTGGCATTGGATAAAAAAAATACTCCTTGTCTTGGCCATATCGAATGTTCACCCTATAAAAAATAAAAGGGGGAAAAGAGGGGTGAAGAATGTCCAATGTCTGTTCTCTGCGTGACCAATTCCAGTTATGTTAACAGGGTCACTGACTGTTATGAAGTACTACCTGGCAGCAGCGGGGTTGGAACCTCTTAAGCATTACGTTTGGGAGGAGAGAAGGGGCTGAAGCTGAGATGAACCGCAACAATCTGGCCATATTTATACATTCTTTTGTCTTTTTGTGTTTTGAGAACTCACCGCTGACAAATCCAGTTACCTTCAAACTTCATTAACCACAAAATATTTCTAAGGAAAAGAAATTCAAAATAAATAACCAAACACAAACAAAATATGTTGCTATTATTGGCACAAAACATGTGAATAATACTTGGAGAAGTGTTAAAACAATATTATAATACGACTAAAAGTATGATTTTATAATTTTTTTAGTGAAACATGGTAAAATATGCATTTATATGACAAATAAAAAACCGTGTCATCTTTTCAGAAAGCTATAAATATGTTTAATTTTACAGAGGAGAGTCTGTACATCGAATTTTGACAAAAAAGTTAATTTTTGGTTTTTATCGTTTTTCGGTGAAATAATAATCTGATTTTATTTATTCTAATTGTCAGCATTTAACCTTATCTTCAGGATATATATAAATAATTTGTAGTAATTCTTAATGTAAAAAAATGTTATCAATGAATTTTTATATGCAAACCGCTCAGTGGAATTTTAAATTTCTTCAGCCAGTTGTAAACATAAAGGTATGTTACACACGCCCTATTTTTTCTATATTTGTATCTTTTATAACTTTTGAGAAAAGTGCATCCAAAATTGAGAAATTTAACATTGTAAGATATAGAAACTTTGACACTTTTTTTCTGCACTTTTTTGTGACATTAGTGTACTTTTCTCAGAAAGAATTGTACCCAGAAGGCTGAAATTGATATAGAAGATCAATGTGATGGCATTTTACACTTTAGGCTAAAAAAATTAAGTTTTTTTTTTATTTTAGTTGGTTATTTAACGGCGCTGTATCAACTACGAGGTTATTTAGCGTCGATGAGATTGGTGATAGCGAGATGGTATTTGGCGAGATGAGGCCGTGGATTCACCATAGATTACCTGGCATTCACCTTACGGTTGGGGAAAACCTCGGAAAGAACCCAACCAGGTAATCAGCCCAAGCGGAGATCGAACCCGCGCCCGAACGCAACTTCAGACCGGCAGGCAAGCGCCTTAACCGACTGAGCCACGCCGGTGGTTAAAAATTAAGATTATTTTCATCTTCAGCAAAAATAAATAAAAAAGGATAATTTGTAGTAATTCTTAATGCAAAAAAAAAAATGTTATCAATGAATTTTTTTTTTTTTTTTTTTTTGCCAATCGCTCAGTGGGATTTTAAATTTATTTAGCCGATTGTATGCATAAAGGTATGTTACATATGCCCTATTTTTTTCTAGAATTATAGCTTTTATATCTTCTGAGAAAAATGCACCCAAAATTTAGGAATTTAACATTGTAAGACATGAAGAGTTCGCGGGAAAAACGATGAATGTCACATTTCTGTTAAGGATTAGATAATGATCTAATTGAGTCAATAACTGCGAGATGTAGTGCTGTTTCTATAGAAAATAAAGGGAAGGATTACTGTATTCGTGGTGATAATTCTCCTTTTTATCATTTTTCATAAGAACAACATTAAATTTCGTAGTGATCCATTGAATTATAAAATTATAAAAAATATGAATTATAAAATAGATATATAAAAATAGATAAATATTATAGATAATGACATCAACCTTAACAAAACTGTGGCATTCATCGTTTTTCCCGCGAACTCTTCATATGGAAGTACAGACTCCCCTTGTTTGTAAAACGAGACGATAAAAATATGAATATGTCATAGAAATCCAAGTCCTAGTTACGATTAAGGATCTGGTGAAGAAGAAGAAGAAGAAGAAGACGAGGAAGAATACTCAGCAATGGAATATCATCATCATCATCATCATCATCCTTCACGAATTAGGCCTCTGTAGACCTGTTTCGGCCCCATCTAGCAGTCTTCTTAAAGGTCTTCCTGGTCGACGATGTCCTCTAGGTTTATATTGCATCATAATTTTTGGGATTCTTGAATTTTCCATTCTTCTTACATGATCTAGCCAATTGAATTTGTATCTGCTGATTTTTTCTTCTACTGACTCTACTTCTAATTGTTCTAAAATTTCTTCATTCCTTTTTCGGTCTAAAAGAGTATATCCTGCTGTTCTCCTGAAAAATTTCATTTCCGTTGCTTTGATTCTGTTCATGTCTTTTTTCTTTAATGTCCAAATCTCGCTTCCGTATAGAAGGGTGGGTAATGCTAGTGTATTATATATTTTTATTCTTGTAGATTTTTGTACTAATTTAGCTTTTAATGTATTGTTTATTATTCCTAGAATTTGTGTAAATTTGGTAATTTTCTTGTTCACATCTTTTTCATTTTGATAAGATATTTCACAACCCAGATAATTGAAATTTTGCACTTGTTCGAGGCATTGGTTATTGTGTATTATCTTACTTCTCACTGGGTCTTGTCCTAAAAATGCCATTACTTTTGATTTTTGTGCTGAAATTTCCATCCCAAAATCTTTTAATATTTCATTTAATGTATACAATCCTCTTTGTAAATTATCCTCTGAATTGGAAATTATGACTTGATCATCGGCATAGAGTAAGGTATTTAATGTTAGAGCACTGGTTTTTTTGATTCCTGATGTGTAGATTTGGTTCCATTTTAAAATAATTTCATTTATATAAATATTAAATAAAGTTGGTGATAGTGGACAACCTTGTCGAACTCCATTATTAACTAATTTTCTTTCGGATATACAGTTATTTATTTTGACACTTATTTTGCTGTCCGTGTAGATTTCTATTATATTTTGGAATAGCAAATTTGGAATATTTTTTTCTTGTAATATGTCGAATAAAAGGTCTCTTCGGACTTTATCAAAAGCTTTCACAAAATCAATAAAAGCTATATGGGTTTCTAAATTAAATTCTCTTCAGCAATGGAATATGCAACTCGGAAACCATATCATATTGTATGTTGCAGTGCCAATTTCGTTTGCTATTTTTGGATTTGGTTACATTTCCGAGAAGGAGCATTGGTCACTATGGAAATAAGGAAAGTGAGATCTTCTCATGAGAAATCCCGCTGTTCCGGAAGACTTGAGTCATCGCCCACCTTGTGAGTCCTAAACTTGTAACGCCAACCGTGAACGCTACTATTTTAACACTTTCCCACCAGATGGAACGATTACATGAACCAGCGATTCGAAGAACTCTTGCGTTAGAGTTTAGATCTAGATTGAGTGACATGGTACTACAGCTATTGCTTAATTCTTGACTTATACGTAATCCGACCATACACATCGCGATAATAACAAGGAAGTTCATAACGCTGGAGTGCTTATTTACTTATCTTTATTGTTCAATATTGAGATTCCTAGAATTAAAAGAAAAATAACCAAACAGGATGAGAAATTACGACAATTAAATACCCAGAACACCTGATAGAAGCGATATTAGTTGTATACGCGGGAACAACAGTATCTGTTAATAAATCAAATCTAAGAATTGAATTATTCAACGATGGAGTGCGGCAAGAATGCCTGTTACTTCCTATGTTAGTCAAAAGCTATGTAACACTGCTTGCCTTAAAATTTGATTTGTTTTTATTTTTATGTCATCTGAAAGTTTGAACTTTCTAGTTTAAAAAATATATCAGTTTTGTCTCTATGAAATTTGGTTAATTAATTAGCTGAGTTTTTATTGACCGGAAGCACCCTTTCTTTAAACCGGAAGTGCAGTTCTGCAAGTGTCAATCCGTTACATTCTGTCGATGTTATATATTTTTCGTGTAATTAATAACAATTCGAATTTGGGGGTAGAGTTTGGCTGTATTATTTTTCAGATAGTCAGGAAGCTGTGTCTTTAGTTTTACAATTTTTCAAACCCTCAGGATGTAGATCAGCGATGTCAGGGACTAAACGGAGCGGAGCGCTCCACTAGACTGATTGCGTTCTCCGGTGTTTCCACAGACATAAGCAAGTTCAAGCTCCGATCTAGCTCCACAACCGGTATTGGAGCTTACAACTCTGACACTATTCTTGGTTTCACAAGTAAAGAACCTTCGTTGCAGGGTTGGGTTCAGGAAGCCATAAATCTGACTGACACGCTCCCCCAATTAGTGAAACTGTGAACAAAGATACCGCCAGGAGACCGCCGAGAATGCTGTGTTGTGAATTTTCCATTTTTGAAAGAATCCAACCAGTTGCAAAAGAAAATACATTTAAAGAGTCCAGCCAAGAGCAAACGTGGCAACAGCTTCCCCTAACTGGCCTGTCAATCACTGTCATCTGTGCAGGAGTGGTGTGAGGCCAGGGTTCTTTACTTGTGGAGCCAAGACTGGTGTAGATGATTTTTCTCCGTATTCAGTTTTACAGCATTTTACAACACTAATGTTAACACAAAGTGCGCTTAGAATTGAGATATTTTCATCATTATTGCACCAAAATGAAGCTGATTAACGTAGCTAAGTGCCAAACTACAAACAGTGTCCTACTGCTTAAGAAAGTTAATTTAAAACTCCAAGATCTTATTTCATAAGGCCTGTATTAGACTATAAAAATACCGGAATTCACAAGGCTCTTCGATTTCAATGAATGAATGTATTAATTAATTAACAGTATATGATGTATGTATGCATGTATGTATGTATGTATGCATGCATGCATGTATGTATGTACGTAAGTAAATGAATAAGGAAATAAATAAATAATAGTACATTATGCAACGAGCCTATAATGAAGGTAATTAAGAAGCGAGTATGGATATTTATGAAACTCGCTTGCGCTCGTTTCATAATTTTCATACGAGCTTCTTAATTACCATTATAGGCGAGTTTCATACGACTTTTTATGCTCGACCATATTTCTAACTTGATATTATTAATTTTCTTTGTATCTGACCTTGGCCAATGTCCCGTATGTTGTGAGATGTGCGCAGACGCGAAAGTATTGATTTTTTCCGAGGAACAGATGTTCACATTGACCTTGCTAGGCCATAAGAACCTACAGAGATAACATTGAAATTAAATTGGACATTGAAAAACGAGATGACAAATTGAATTTATTTGAATATTATTTACAATTAACGCTAATTATTATAGTAACAGAACATAACCTTCTGCGACAGTATTGGGTTTCCAGCCTCCGTGCCGTTTCGCTAATTCTCTTTCGATTGCATATCCGAGAATAATCGATACTTGCGGTTTTATAACGGTAGAAAGCTGACCTGTCATTGGCTGAACAGTTGTAACCTGAGTCGTCATTGGCTGAAAGACCTGACCTTTAATGAGTAGGTGTACTTTAATGGCATGCATTAAAGTTCTGCTACCAGGTGTATAATTACTACATTTCGGCATGGTCGAGCATAAATAAATAAATAAATAAGGAAATAAATAAATAAACGAATAAATAAACAAATAACAAATAAATAAATAATGAAACAAATAAATTAATGAGTGAATACATGAATAAATGAATGATCAATGATCCAAATATCAGTGCTTCACTGTTTCCACATGCGATATAGCAAGATATTGCACAAATCAGACTCATTCTAAATTAACGAAGCTTGTTGGTTGAGTTGAGCTTGTCATCATGCCACATCTGGCACCAACCCAGACGTCATAACACAAAAAAAAAAGAACATAAAGTCTCTATAAGATAGACTTCATCTTGAAACAACATGTTCGTACTCTATTGTTACTCGTGCACCAGTGGAGGCTTGTGGGTATTAGTCATGGAGGGGCTCACTTATAAAAGTTGAATTGTCAATTCAAGTATTAAATTTTCGAATTAAAAAGATTTAGAACCAGTGACGAAGCTTAAATACTGGGTAGGCTGAAAAAATCTGCGTAACTTATATATTTTTATACAGCAGATGTTTCTCGGCTTTTCTATCAACATTTTTTTGTGACAAAGACCTCCCAAGAAGATGATGACCACTCATTTTCACCCCGAAACAGAATACAGGTATAACAATATAACTTATTTGTCTCAGAGCACCCTGTTAGCCAAGGATATTTCTTATACCATGAAAATTAAAATTTTCTATTTTGTCTTCCTTCTTCCGCTATTTTAATACGTAAATGTAGTGTCGATCTCCTATCTTTGTAAGCTCATTTTGTTTCATACGTCCAACCTGAAAACGGCTTCTCTTTTAATTCTACAAATCTGCAGTGCTTGAGAAAAGTGGCATAAGTCAGTTTCCACAAACATTTTTTATTAATTTATTGAGAACTTACGGAACATATGGTTGCTTGGGAAAATAGACGTAAGTATTTCTCCTATTACAATAATCCATACAGAAGAAAATGAAATCGACATAAACAAGTGTGAAGACAGTTTTATTTTCCTTCTTTAGTAAAATTAACAATTTTGACTTGTGCCACTTTTCCCGAGCGCTACAGAAATAATGACCTCAATGTTCTCTCAGTATGAGCCATTTTACACAAAATTAGTATATCACACACACACGCATCCACTTTTGATTAAAGTAACACTCAACAGTGCAGCGCATTCACTGAACACGAACATAGCGCGGCGTATTATATCGCGCCTGAGGCTAGCCCCGCATCCTGCTACTGAGTCGTAGCGAATCGATACCCCCTTCTCCTCGGCCTCCCCTCAAACTTGCGAGTGCCGCTGCCTATGAGCGATGCCGTCGCGTGTCGCTATGAGGCTTCTGCCACAAGCCTCTGGCAGTGAAATGATTGTCAACAGTGAATTTAATATATGGAAGGATCGGAGTGAAACCAAGTGTTACGATACATCGTTATTATGAACTTATACTGTTATTAGATATAATAACTCAAATTTTTTGAAAGGCTAAGCCTCTTAAGAGCTTCTCCACTGATTACAACATGCCTTTACTCTATTTATTCGAAATGGAATTCTATACGGCGTTTCTTTTCACAGAACTTGTCAATGATTAGTTTATTGGAGTCAGTAATTTCAGCTACTGCTGTGACCATTACATGAAATACAGCCCGTCTTCTTCTCCTTGTCTTCCCCTTGTTCTCTTCGCATCCCCCTTTTTCTCTTTGTATTCTCATTTATGTTCTTTTTATGTACCGTACGCTTGTTGTCCTTAAATTACTCTTGTTCTTCTTGTCTTCCACTTTAATTTTCCTTGATTTAGCATTTTAATCGGAGACAAAGTTGCTCTCTTAGCCACTTTTGTTCTGCTGGTCAGTGATTAGACATTGACGATCCTATTATCTTTCAATGTTAAAGAGACAGGCTGTTGATGTGAACAGATCGTATAGCAAAGGGAATGTGTTATCAATGGTTTTCAATTTAATGTTTAACCATTTTCTTTACACGCATATATTAAATGAAAACCATAATTATGTCATATGCGTATTTGGTTAGACATTTCTTTTAAACTGACTATTTCGTTTATATGACGTTATTTCATTTTCGGCCAATGAAGTGTAATGGAATTTTGAATTCCAACCAATCACAGTCATACATCGCAATAATTTATGTAGCTCGATTTATCACTGTCCATTTATCGCATGATCGTTCTTTTGTTTGATCAGTGTCGCCAACTGTTTCGACGTAAATCGATGAGCATGAATCCATTGTACTAAATAAAGTGCGAAATCCTACTTCCACATATACATCTTCATCTTCTAATTCCATGTCCATTGTATCTAAAGAAAATGACACTCCTTCATAACAATTGTTCATTTAATTAATGTACGTATTAATCAGGTTATTTGTAATTATTCTATAAAATGTTTAAATTGTATAAATTATGATTTCAGCAGATAATGAAAACGTATTTCTGTTATAATAACAAGAGAAAAGCGCAGTACATTTAATTAACATTTTAAAATCTTATTTCGCTTTTCTCAGTTGGCATTACTGAATAACATTCAATTTCTTTATTGCAGTAATCGTTATTCATCTATTTCGACTTCACAATGTTTGAATAGGTTAAGTATACAATTATTAACATTTTGTGAGCGAATTTGGGGATAGCCAATATTATTTACATTTTATTTTTTCAGGAAATAGTCCTAATAAATGTCACTCGAGATCTGAAATTTCCCAAACAAATCCACTCGCTTCGCTCGTGGATTTATCGGCAAATCTCAGACCTCTTGTGACATTACTATAGATAAATAATTGCACTCCCTACCTTTGTAGAGTAATATGAAATAAATAAATGATGATGATGATGATAATAATAATAATAATAATAATAATAATAATAATAATAATATAATGGATATTTACAATACCGATCGGCCTCTGTAACATGAGGTGTAGTTCTCATTTTTGCCATCACTAACAATAACTTTCACTTATAATTAGTTCAATAGTTTCTCGATCGTATACAGAGCTGGTTTTCTAATGTCTTTGTCTACGGTAAAAATATGCATCTGTCGACAAGTGATAGCATAGTACAGCTAAAGCATCGGTCGATTTTTTAAAATATAATATGTTCATGAAGATAGTAATAAATGAAGGGCACAGTAATTTAATTTTAACATCACTTGTTTATGAAACATTAATTTTACAGAAATCAGAAAAAATACTGCCGATTGACTGATTTTATTGCATTGTCGTGATAACAAGACAACAAATGTGTAAACAACTGTTACTAGAGTAAACGCATCAAGCAATGAGAAAGTATTGCTGTTTAGGAACGCCATTGCTTTAAATATTCCGAAATAATAAACAGAATAAAACTCGCTTTAAAACTACAATTTTTTTAACCGGAGGACGCAACTGAACAGTGTAAATTATGACCTTTATCCTCGGCAATAGTGCTCCTCTTACATAGGCTGTCCTTAACTCAATGACCTCCAGCCTTTATCAAATTATCAGTCACTTTCGGTCGATGTCAGTGGGTGAGGTCAATTCTGATATGTTACATAAAATGTGAAACTGCATGGAAGAATTTGGAGTTATATAACATATTCTCTCTCATTTTTAGTATATAATTAGTTTCGCTATAGCAATAATAATAATATTAATAATAATAATAATCATAATATTAATATTAATAATAATAACAATAATAATAATAATAATAATAATAGTTTATTCAACTGTGTGAAGACAGGTCTAGACCTCACAAGTGACACTAACAAGGCACCACCTATGAGGCAACTAAGTCAGGATATAATGGGGTAGGGTGACCAGTTCATTTCCCCCTCCATTGAAGACATCGCTGACTATTAACATAATATTACACTAATCGGACTTCAGATGCATACAAACAATTGTTCTTCCTCTGACACACAGTGAGGGAAGTGGGGAAAAAACCAGAGGCGGTATGCTACCCCAAGATTTTCCTCTGGCATACCTCGATTTAAAAAAAGGCATACTCCCTCCCTTACAACATAGACATAAATGATGTATACAATATAGTAATATACGTTACAAGAGCGGTATGTTGACGTTTTCATGGTCGAAGAAAAGATTGAAAAAGCGAAACGTAGTTGAACTTTTTTAATTTCCGAGAATATGAAAACAAACATACCGCACATTATTTTGTGCGAAGATCGTTTATTACATACCTGAAAGACGAATTTCTAATTAGTTGCAATGAAATCTCCATCTTGGTTTCTGTTTAATGACGGCAACTTCGGAAAACCAAAATGTCTTTCTTCAACATTATTGCTATAAAATGTTTTCTGTGTTTACTATACTCCAGCAGGCCGTGATATACATCTGTTTTTTTTCCCTAGTCTATAAATGCGAACTTAAAACAAACGGTAAGGTTATGTAATGATTTATTTTTCATTTTAATATTTTAACAATATTATTTATATAACATATTGCAGTAATAACATCGGCATCTGGAATCTTGTTGATTTTTTTCACGGCTTCCTTAATGTTACTTGTATCAGGAATGCAATAAGTTTCGTGGTGTTGTAGACTTTACTTAATTTTTGCAAATATTTAAAAACAATAATTAACATTGCAATTTAGGTGAAATTGCAGTGGTAAGTTTCCAATTTATAATTATTACTATGTTAAACGTCTCTAAAAATAATATGTTAAAAGCCTAAAGCAGTAAAATGAATGTCGCGCTTAAGCGGTAAGAAGAGGGAAATTGTTATGTGTGTTACGTTGGAAATACTGAATGTGGTATTTCACACTTACCGCGTATTGGTTCTGTGCGGAAAACAAGCAAATACGCACGATCTCACACAAAAGTGTTTTGTGCTGTCATTAACGCGAATCTTTGAAGCTTACGTAACACATTACATTTCTTAATAAAATAATTTCAATTTACTTCAGTTATTTACTAGATCATTTTGCAATGCCCTTTGAGACTTATCATTTAAAATAATGTTAAAGCTTCAAAGTGCCTTACTTAATTATTAATAGAAAGTGCAACAAAAAAATGACACAGTCACTAAATTGGCAACAATGACCACCACAAGGTACAGACCACAGCCTTCTATACTTGTAAGCATTCCAGGGGTTGATCTTATCAAATAAGCGTGTCTGAATACACTCTGAATACAGTTCCAGAAGGCTGTGGTTTAGATTTACGAAGCAAACAGATAGTACTCTTTCCTGTGAAGAAATGTATAAACTAATTTTTACGATCACATTTTTTCAGTGACGGTATGTCATTTTTCACTAACGGTATGTTTTCTGGCCGTAAAAACCAGTGGCGGTATTCCATACTATCGAATACCGTCTCACTTCCCTCACTGCTGACACACAAGTATATTCTATTATCCATGTGCTAAAAAGGATAAATGTTCATCTCCCCTCTTGCTTAAAAAAGTCCCTTGTGCAGACACTTGTATTTCCCTATTTCGACTATGCTGACATTTTACTGACTGACCTCTCCAGCGACAACAAAATGAAACTTCAACGTGCTCATAATTTGTGTGTACGTTTTGTAAGCAATGTTCGTAAATATGATCATATTACCCCATCCCTGGAAGCAATAGGTTGGCTTAAACTAGATAAGAAAAGAAATTTACATTCACTTCTCTTTCTCTTCGAAATCTTGAACTCTTCTATTCCTTCGTACCTGTTGTCTCGCTTCATTTACCTTTCTTCCCACCATAATATGAACACACGCTCTCGTCATGAAACAACACTAACAATACCATCCCATCGTACCTCCTCATACTCATCTTCTTTCACAATAGCCCTGTCAAGACTCTGGAATTCGCTACCTGCTAGCATCAGGGACTGTCGAAATAAAATTGAATTCAAACGAAAACTTACTAGGCACTTGGTCAGTAATTGATTTCTTGTAAATAGTTTCTTTAATCTATCACAAAATATTTCAATATTCAGTAATTTCATCACTATACAATTTTGTTATTCTAGATTTAATTTGTAATTCAGTAAATATAAAATATTCTTTGTTTCTCTATGATAAATTATTTATCTAGCTTTAATTATTCAGGTAATCTTTTCGTACTTTGATTTTATTTTAATTGTAATTGTAAATTTAATACTAATTGTAATGTTATTTGTAATTGTAATTATAAATGTAATACTAACTGTAATTTTATTGTTCATATTGTAGTTGGAATCTCCTGGTAGAGGGGCAGAGAAGGCCTGACGGCCTTATCTCTACCAGGTTAAATAAATAAATACTAATACTAATACATATCGTTAAGTGAGATGTACTGCCTGATAATATATGTATGTCAGTCAGAACCTCAATCAGAGGATAATGATAATAATAATAATAATAATAATAATAATAAATAATAATAGTAATAATAATAATAATAATAATAATAATAATAATAATAATAATAGCAATGGATCGAAAACATAACATTCGATATGAGAGTTAAGGCTAGTCCACAACAAACCGGGAACGGAAAACGATAACGAGAAAGAGAAATGAAATATTGTTAAAATGTATTTGTAATTAACTTTCTCGTTCCCGTGCCAGGGCTCCGGCAAGCTTCTCGGTAATTGTGAATGCTCACATTTAAATACATTTATTTTAACAATATTTCCGTTCTCGTTGTTTCCCTTCCCGGTTTATTGAGGATCAGACTTTATTCGATCACCTCTAAATCCCAAAGATTTTTTTACCGTGTTTTGTGTTTATTAATTGTAATTATTGAGTGTAATTACTTAAGGCTGGTTCACAATAAACCGGGAACGAGAACCAGAATGAAAACGAGAAGCAGAGGACGTGAATATGAAAATTTTTTATTCACAATAAACCGAGAACGTAGACGACTCTGCATGTCGATAACGATATGTAAAGTCGATATTACGCATTCTGATATTATTTGTGTATAATTGACCTAATGGCGTTCTCTCATGAGTACAAAGCAGCCATCATAAACACAGGTTCGAAATTTCAACTGAAACATTTAATTAGGTACGGTACTATAAATATGCCCATGCATCTTTATTATCACAACCTATTTTAAGTCTACCATAACGTAAAATAATTAGAGAAGAAACATTTGTAATAGAACAAAAATGAACACAACAGTAGTTATTGAATTGGAGCATGAATATGTAGTGTGTAATACAACCAATACAGTAATAAAATATGATTCACTTACGATCGGTGTTCAAAGATGCAGCTATTGAAAGCCACGTATTCTCCTTCATTTTGTCATCTTTATACGAGGCACGCCGCTTATCGTAAACGTGAGGATTTCAATATTAGAATCTCATCAAATAAAACTTGCTCCATGATGCACAGCACAGAACAAAATAATGCATAGGTTATGTCACGGTTTTCTTGCTACAAAATATACGACGACTAAATAGCTTTTAGATGGCAATAGAATGAATCTAGTGGGCTGTGATCGGAAACGTGAACGCCAAAGTTGAAACTTGGCCAACTCTCCGTTCCCGATCCCGGGCTCCGGCAAGCTTTTCGTTAATTGTGAATGGTCACATTTAAATGTACACATTTTAACAATTTTACCGTTTTCGTTTCCGTTCCGATTCTCGTTTCCAGTTTATTGTGAACCAGCCTTTACCACTGCCACCGGGTATTTACCCATTTGCAGTGTGGATAAATACATTCACATACACATTATAATTGCGGGCGTGACTGAAAAGTATGACAACATGTATGTACGTCATCTGTAATAGACCAGTGCGCTTTTAATCTGCTTAACATCGCATTACATTAATTGCAATTGATGGGAGCCACCCATCCATTCAGGGAGCACTTACAAGTAGGGCTGCTACTTTTCAAATCAGTAACGCCCAGGAAGCTAAGCATACCGACTGACAAAACGAGAATGCGATAGTTGTTCGTCATTTTTTTTTTCTAGAACCTGTGAGCAAAAATCACGTATAAATTAGGCTACACAGTTGGAAACTAATTCATGCCCGGTTTCTGGTACATCTCAGTTAACGCTCATTTACTTAAGGGGTTAGGTACAGCTTAAAGGAGTAAAATTTTGTAAATATTCAACATTTTTAACTCCATTACTCTATCTTGTACAATAATGAAAATTATTATGTGTAAAACACTGTCCTTCTGCTATATGATAAACATATTTTTACGATTTAAAAAAATTATTTATATATATATTTTTTCAAAATTCAAAGTTCACTGTACAGTGATGAAGCGTTTCCCTCGTAACTCAAAAAGTATCCAACATTCTGTGACGAAATTTTTTGTGTGTATTTAGGCATGTCATATCTACAATATGATGCAAAATCGCTTCTCTGCCTTTGATAGATTGTCTGATAAAAAATAAATTCATTTTAAAAAATGGTCAAAATATATCTAACACTAAAAAAATTGTTTATTAAGGAATGTAGTTGAAAGAGCATGATATTGTAAACATGAGTATCAGCAATAAAATAAAAGAGAGAGAACATGAAAAAGTTAACAAGTTTATGAGTTATGAGGGAAACGCTTCATCACTGCACAGTCAACTTTGAATTTTGAAAAAAAAATATATATAAATATTATTTTTAAATCGTAAAAATATTTTCATATAGCAGAAAGACAGTGTTTTACACATACCTTACTTACTTACAAATGGCTTTTAAGGAACCCGAAGGTTCATTGCCGCCCTCACATAAGCCCGCCAGCGGTCCCTATCCTGTGCAAGATTAATCCAGTCTCTATCATCACACCCCACCTCCCTCAAATCCATCTTAATATTATCCTCCCATCTACGTCTCGGCCTCCCTAAAGGTCTTTTTCCCTCCGGTCTCCCAACTAACACTCTATATGCATTTCTGGATTCGCCCATACGTGCTACATGCCCTGCCCATCTCAAACGTCTGGATTTAATGTTCCTAATTATGTCAGGTTAACAATACAATACGTGCAGTTCTGTGTTGTGTAACTTTCTCCATTCTCCATTTTACACATACCAATTTTCATTATTGTACAAGATACAGTAATGGAGGAAAAAAATGTTGAATATATCCAAAAAATTTACTGCTGTAAGCTGTACCTAACCCCATAACTGCTCTTATAAATTTAACTCCACTGATAACTTTAACGAGTTTCCGGATAGTTAAATGTACATTTATCAGCGCTTATAATAACAGCTGAGGTAACTTCAAGTTCAGTACCTAATGTCGTCTATAGATGTCTCCACTAGTATTCTGTTAGTGATTTTTTAGTTATTTTTTAGTTGCTTTTGTTTGCAGAAGTTGTCAGTAGTAATATGAAGGGATGAGAGGATAGTGTGAAGAGAAAGACAAGATAAAAAGGGGAAAAAGACAAAGAGGAAGAGGGTGTAACAAAGAGGGGAAAACGAGGGAGAAGGGAGGAAAGTGGAAATCAAGGAAAGAAGACAACACTGATGACTTGTGCAGCGCTGTACAATTTCCGGTAAAGCTGTAACGATCCTGACAAGTTGGAGTCCCGTGCTGACACTGTCTCAGAAAGGAAACATAATTGACGTTTGGAATGTGGAGTGGAATTCGGTAACGAAATTCTACCATGGCGCCTCCTAGCTCACTGTGTACAATTCACACAGTGACCTTGCACTCAGTGAAGAGGGAGAAGGCGGGTGTTGTCCTCCTAAGATACAGTCATCCACACAAAACCTGAAATAACTGCTTCATACCATAAATTCTGTATCTGAAGCAGTGTTCCAATTGATACAATTGTAGAGGGCGCGGGATATTTCTCGTTACTATACTAGTTTTTTCATTTGTTTTTTTTTTTCTTAAGAAGTATTTATTCGTATAAATTATAATATATTCGGTTTTTTAAAGTTTACTGTTATAGAATTATGTATTATTATTGTTATTATTATTATTATTATTATTATTATTATTATTCCTGTAGTTAACGTCCATTTTAATTACTGTGGCATCCGCCATGGTATTTTGAATTTCTGGCACCATAATAACTCTGATTTAGATAGATACCAGATTATTCACAAATCAGTTACAAAATCGTATTATGAAAACAATAGCAACAAATGTTTATGAAAAAAGAAACATAGTATTTCTGGAATAGTTCTAAAAAAAACACAAAATACGCCAAACCACAACCTTTTATTCCAAATAGTTTCAGATATATTTATGTCATTATGTAGTAATGCGGGATAAAAGAAAGTAGTTTGATACATAAAACGGATTACGTAATTAAAGCACTTATAATTGAAAATTTTCAATAAATCATATATGAAATTAAGCAGAAAATTTCAAATAATTATTTGGAACAAAAAAAAACAAACAAACAAATTTTAAACTTTTTTTTTTTAATTTGACATCCGATCTCACCTCAATTTCTTCTGTACATAGATACTGTCTGTCTTTTGTTTCCCTACGTACATATCGCCGTAAAACAGAAACATCATGCTTATTTTTAATTACTCTTTCTCACTGTCATATTACATAAAATCCGAAATTTATATAGTGATAACTAGTGATGCTATATTTTCGCAATCACTATAAAAGTCACATATGTTCAGATGCTGTCAGAATAAGTAATTTTATGTTTTAAAGCATGTTAAGTATATTACCGTAGTTTTTTAATCCGCGATAAAATGTGAAATTAGTATAAAATGCGAAATGTATATGTTTCTGTGAAACAAGAGCAAAATTACAGTTTAAGGGACATTTTCATTGTAAAAGACAAAAAATCACAATCTTTCTAAACGCCCCGCCACATACAGATTCTCACATTTTTTTCAAGTAGTTTGGTCACCCCTCCATGTTAGCTTTTCCAGTATGATTGGCACAGGAATGTGACCTACCAGATACTCTCTTTGTTGTTATCTTTACTGTCATCTCCAGTTTTCAACTAATCTGTCTGGTGCTGGTGGTAGAATATTGGCTATGTGATCTCTTTAGGCCCAGTCAATGGCGTACGCAGAAATTTGTCAAAAGAGGGGGTTATTATTAAAATTGTTTACAATTTAGGCTACATTATCGGTATTTTAAATTTTGTGTATTATTATTATTATTATTATTATTATTATTATTATTATTATGTTAAGGCATGTTTATTAATATCTTCATAAAATCTTTGAAACATAACTTTTTCACAGCCATCCACTTTTTAACAACCAACAAGTTAAATTTAATATTGTGTCGGCTACATTTTATTATAAGGTCGGTACTAGGCAGTAGCTCTCTCTATAATAAAGATAGCATTGTTATAATTCGAACATGCTGTAGCACAATCTACAGCAATTATATTGAAGGAGGGGTAGGAGGACTATGCGTTATGTCGATGTAGATTTTGTTACTCTGACAGTGAAGAATTAGAGAAAGGAGAA
Source organism: Periplaneta americana (assembly GCF_040183065.1). NCBI lineage: Eukaryota > Metazoa > Arthropoda > Insecta > Blattodea > Blattidae > Periplaneta > Periplaneta americana. Next base: position 12,881,275 of record NC_091132.1, read on the forward strand.
ACGATTATGGATAAAAAAAATACTCAATTCTAAATATATGTCTTTTTTTTTTAAGTTCAAGGGGGGTTCCAACCTGGTATCCCCTCCCTTACGTACGCCCCTGGGCCCAGTGTTCACTCACAGACAAGTTGTATGTGGTGGTGGGTAATTGCAAAGACGTTGTAGTTATTATGATTGTGATTGAGTAACAAGATAGGTGGAGATAAAATCACACTATATTTTCTGGCATGTTTCTGGATGTTCACAATTTCGCTGTAATGTTATATGTTCCTTTGCTCATTTATTATTTTCAAGAAATTTAACTGGAAAATCTAGAAAATTCATCTGTTAACGCATTGCTGACATTGAATTTCTACCACTAAACTTTGCATAAAAAAATGTCATCCCAAAACAATAAAAGTGGTAAATCTGAAGTGCTAAATTTTTTATTTTAAGTTGCTAAAATCTGCCATCTCTAGTTGTAAACATAGACAGTATGTGGGAGACGAATTTCCACGTTCCTGCCTGGAGTCGAACCCGGCCGTGCGCTGGAGTACCGAGATGTACCTCCTCGTACAATGATGAATTAACGGATATCTGATTGTATGGACATCGTGACTCACCTTGCTGAGGATGGCGTCGTGCATGTCCACACCGTTCGGTCACTCGTCAGACACTGGCGAACCAGCCCGCCTCTGCCGTAGCGCTGCCTTCCGGATCGCTGCATATGACGCATTCCGCCACAAGGGCGGACAATGCCGTCGCAGTCACGCTTCTAATAATAATTATTTGCATTCCCGTCGTCTTCTTCATTCCAAGTGGAGATTATGGCGGGAAACACTGCGTGCCGGTCGAAGGGTGAAGTAACATGCGTGCGTGCGTGTGTAAGTGCGTGCGCAGTAGTGTCAACCAGCCGGTTCGCATCGGTTCGCCCGTACCGCTTGTCAAATTTGTCACAGTTCGTAGAAATGGTTGTGGAACATTTGCTTAAAATGCAGACTTTTTTTTTTAATTTACTGACCACAATTCTCATGATTAGGGCTAGGATTTTGATGACCTGTAAATCATGAAAAGATGTCCTAAAAACAATGCGTTTATGACCTAAAATCTTTCAAAAATGCCCTGAAAATGCCCTAAAAATTGATCTTACATTCTAAAATTGGCTTAGTAGGAAAAGGAGTTTTGTGCTACTTAATATTTAGACTAGTAATTAAATTAAATTCTAGTATCAACATTTAAATTTATTTAATTTTACATATTTTTTTCTAAGTCGTACACTTTAATTATTTTACCTGATGTAGTTTCCATGTAGTCCACCACAAGGCCACTCTTATACGGAATTAGCAAGCATAGACGAGTCTATATTGACGGCGTGGTTGGAGTGTACTACGTTAAAATGGCAATATTTGTGTAGAAAAACGATTAGAATATTATACAAAATAATGGGTATTAGCCACTGGCGTAGCTCAGTCGGTTAAGGTGTTTGGCTGCCAATCCGGAGTTGCACTCGGGTGCGGGTTAGATTCCCGATTGGGCTGATTATCTGGTTGGGTTTTTTCCGAGGTTTTTCCCAACCGTAAGGCAAATGTCAGGTAATCTATGGCGAATCCTCGGCCTCATCTCGCCAAATATCATATCGCTATTACCAACTTCATCGACGCTAAATAACCTCGTAGTTGATACAGCGTAGTTAAATAACTAAGTAAAAATAATGGGTAACTTATTAATGGACAAAATATGTAGACAAAATATCAAAGGAAATAAAGATTATTTTATATTAATAATGGGGATTTGTGACCAAAATTAAATGAAAATACCTCAAAAATGTCCGAATAACACAAAAGATGCTCTTATGAGTTGAAACAGACAAAAAATGCCCTAACAAATATGTCTTAAAACACTCAGTTTATCACATAACATATAAATATTAAAGCGGCTATGTTTCTGGCTTACTAGAAAAAAGATGCAATTTCATCAAAATCCTAGCCCTACTGATGATAAAGGTGTGGTATTTTTTTCTTGTTAAAGGATAATAATATCCATAGAAAGAAGTTCACGCACACGTTTCAAAGAGATTGTTTATTCCTGTGCTTTCTAATCGATTTGAGAGCCTTCGTGTAACTTTAATTTCTAGCAGATTAAAAAAACAAATGAATCTGATTTCTCGTATACGCTTGTCTAAAGGTAAGCGTTCACTACATCGTATAGCACTCATCGGACGAATCGCACGGATCGGAAAAAGACAATCTTTGCTGTAATTGTTACGTAATCGCATTCACTACATCAGATCGCACGCATCGGCTCTCGGCAAATCCGTCTATTTTTCTCGGATGAGCAACTTTTCCGATGTGTGTGATCATGGCCTTCTTTAATAAATCAATTTTAATAACTGTTACTATTATCACAGTCTAGTATATACAGTCACGAAGCTCAATATGTAGTAAATATGCATACATAGATAGTTGCTAACCACTAGGATCGCTAATATCGCCTCATTACAGACAATGCGAAATAGTACCGGCACAGTCTGTTGTTCCAAGCACCCTCACAACTCAAGCTTCGTGACTGTATATACTAGACTGTGCTATTATGTTGTGTCATGTTCAGTGTCGCGCCAAAATGGCAGACGGAAAACTTATTTCGCTTGTAGGAAACTGCGAAGAATTATAAATTTGAGACATTTCCATTACAGTAATCAAGACGTTTCTTACATACAGTATATATTATGTAACCAATATCTTTTTCGTTTCTTTCTCTTCAATTAAGAAGCATGAAACTATTACAAATTCTTATTCGTTAACACTCGTGAATAATAGATCTAACCTCAAAACTCCTATGTTTTCAGCACTGTCAATATCGTACGTCATATGTTTTAAACAGCTGATACAAAATCCGATGAGACGATGAGGTAGAGCCGTTACAGTGACACCACTTAAAATATCCGTTGCGTGCGATTCGTATACGAGAAGTGCGATACGATATAGTGAACGCTTACCTTAAATTTATTCTCCTAGTGGAAGTCAGCGTAAACTTGAGATTGCGTTTTATTTTAGTAATTCTGAGAGATTCTAGGTGGCCATGATTGTAATAACACGACAGTCAACTGTCCATTACCGTCTATTGTTGAAAAATATACGTAGTGATACTGATATTATGTTAGCAAACATGCAGTAATATCTTGCTCAGCGTGTTTATTTGGTTTAAACTTACTGAATTACAAACAAGTCCTCGGTTGGAACGCAAAGGGCATTTCGAAGAGAGTTTTATGTGCGTGATATTTCAAGGAGGCCAACAATTTATTCTTCCTTCCATAAGAAAGATTAAAGAAACAACTAGATCTCTCTTCAGCGAGTTATAAGCATAGGCTTCGTTCAGAACACAACGATGGCTAATCATTTATTAATTTCGTAAATCGATGAAAAGCGCTGAAAAAGTTTGAGTCTCATATCCAGAGATGCTAAAGTTTTTTCTGGTTCAGAACAGACCTGCATTTCCTTCCGCTCTGCCCTTCTCAGTCTTAAGGCTGGTTCACAATAAACCGGAAACGAGAATCGGAACGAAAACGAAAACGGTAAAATTGTTAAAATGTGTACATTTAAATGTGAGCATTCACAATTAACGAAAAGCTTGCCGGAGCCCGGGATCGGGAACGGAGAGTTGGCCAAGTTTCAACTTTGGCGTTCACTTTTCCGATCACAGCCCACTAGATTCATTCTATTGCCATCTGAAAGCTATTTTGTCGTCGTATATTTTGTAGCAAGAAGACCGTGACATAACCTATGCATTATTTTGTTCTGTTCTGTGCTGTGCATCATGGAACAAGTTTTATTTGATGAGATTCTAATATTGAGTGTTGAGGAAAATCCTCACGTTTACGATAAGCGGCGCGCCTCGTATAAAGATGAGAAAATGAGGAGAATACGTGGCTTTCAATAGCTGCATCTTTGAACACCGATCGTAAGTGAATCCTATTTTATTACTGTATTTTATTATTACACACTACATATTCATGCTTCAAATCAATAACTACTGTTGTGTTCATTTTTGTTCTATTACAAATGTTTCTTCTCTAATTTATTTTACGTTATGGTAGACTTAAAATAGGTTGTGATAATAAAGATGCAGGGGCATATTTATAGTACCGTTGAAATTTTGAAGTTGGTTAACCTGTGTTTATGTTGGCTGCCTTGTACTCATGACAGAACGTCATTGGTCAATTATACGCAAATAACATCTGAATGCGTAATATCGACTTTACATATCGTTATTGACATGCATATCGATATGCATAGTCGTCTACGTTATCGGTTTATTGTGAATAAAAAATTTTCATATTCACGTTCTCTGCTTCTCGTTTTCACTCTGGTTCTCGTTCCCGGTTTATTGTGAACCAGCCTTTATTCTTTCATACCAACGAGACGAAACAGTTTAAAAACACTAAAATAAGGAACTGTCAAACTTTCTGCGTTGTTGACTAATTCGCGAACCAGAGGATGGCTGTCAAGTGTAACAGTTCTCGTATCTGACTCAACAGCTGGCTGACACTTGGTTCCAAAACTCGGATGTCGCGCTCATCGTCTATTTCTGGCGTTCCAGCTTCATGGCCCGTCCTTGTTTGCCCTCATATTAAATACATGTCACTACTTTAATGTGCAGCTCCTTACGTTCGTGTCATGAGGCGCGGCAGAGATTTATGACAGTTTAAGCTTAGCAGACTTTACTGGCCCCACAGCTGTGACGTTCTCGACTCAAAACGCACAGCGCGACCAAACAGAATTACTTAGTACTAACTTCAAGAAGAGAAACTTTCTACATGCTTAACTACTTAGAAGGTCGAAATACAACAGTGTTCATAAGTTAAGATTAAAGATAATGTAGATCAGTGGCGTAGCATGAAATTTTGAGCAGGGGAAGCTAATTCAAATTTTCTTTCATGCAATATGAGAAAACGTATTACAAAAATATAGTCTTAAAATAAATAGTAGTCAATGTCAAGTCAGCAGTCGAAGATTGGTTGGAACCTCGTAAGTAACACCAATAAGGCATGACCTCAAATGGTACGTAGTAAAATATGATTTCACGGTTTACACATCAAATAGACACGTATAGTATAACACTAGCTCACTCCCTGTCATACTTCGAGAAATCACCATATTAACGGTCAATAGATACAGTACGTAAGTATGCGTCTGTCTTTTGGTTGTGTCCTTCATTGACAGCAAGGGAGTCGGTCATTTGTTTTTTAGATCACACTTTTGTTCGTAAGTGTCTTGATAATAGAATTGTCCTAAAAAATTCAAGTAAATTAGTGTCAGGAACTGTTATTTCACTCATTATTTATTATATCAGCCACAATGCACACTAACACTTCAACTGAACACAACTGACGAAAAGGGATAACTTGGAAACTACTTATTTTCAATGTCAAAGCTAGCTTCCTGCGAGCCTTGCGACCAGGGTAGTTTAGTTAGAAAGGGATGGAAAATCTGCAGGGTGGGTTACACAGAAGAATGAGTGTAAGAAACTAGTCTGCTTGGAAGCTGGTGTGTGCAGGCTTCTTGTTTACTGCTGCATCACAAGTCATCCTGAGCTGCCGCATCACAATATTTAACGCGTAAATATAAATTCTATTAAAATTCATAAATAATTTTGTCCATAGACTGCAGGTTTATTATGAAATTATTATTAACTGGGGAAGCTGAGCTTTTTAGCTTACATTGACGCTACGCCACTGATGTAGATAATTATTACATTTGTCTGAACACTATTTAGTGTTCAGACAACTGTAATAATTATCTACATTATCTTTAATCTTTACTACTTACTTACTTACAAATGGCTTTTAAGGAACCCGAAGGTTCATTGCCGCCCTCACATAAGCCCGCCATTGGTCCCTATCCTGAGCAAGGTTAATCCAGTCTCTACCATCATATCCCACCTCCCTCAAATCCATTTTAATATTATCTTCCCATCTACGTCTAGGCCTCCCCAAAGGTCTTTTTCCCTCTGGCCTCCCAACTAACACTCTATATGCATTTCTGGATTCGCCCATAGTGCTACATGTCCTGCCCATCTCAAACGTCATGATTTCATGTTCCTAATTATGTCAGGTGAAGAATACAATGCGTGCAGCTCTGCGTTGTGTAACTTTCTTCATTCTCCTGTAACTTCATCCCTCTTAGCCCCAAATATTTTCCTAAGAACCTTATTCTCAAACACCCTTAATCTCTGTTCCTCTCTCAAAGTGAGAGTCTAAGTTTCACAACCATACAGAACAACCGCTAATATAGCTGTTTTATAAATTCTAACTTTCAGATTTCTTGACAGAAGACTAGATGATAAAAGCTTCCCAACCGAATAATAACACGCATTTTCCCATATTTATTGTGCGTTTAATTTCCTTCCGAGTATCATTTATATTTGTTACTGTTGCTCCAAGATATTTGAATTTTTCCACCCCTTCGAAGGATAAATCTCCAATTTTTATATTTCCATTTCGTACAATATTCTGGTCACGAGACATAATCATATACTTAATCTTTACTACATGCTCTTTAAACCTAAAATTCGAAAAATCTAATTTTAATTTCGGAAAAGCTAATCTCAATTTCGCAAATGTTTAATTCATATTCAGAAAAAATCTTAATTTCGGAAAAGTTAACCTCAATTTTGAAAAATTTAAATTCAATATCGGAAATGATACGAAACTCAGAAAAGAATGAAGTCAATAGGTCTATAGGATTTGAAAGTTTTTCTATTTTTTTTTTCAATTATATGTGAGTAAGACAATACAATTTTATTACATAGGCTACATGTTAAAGTAAAATTAATTCTCCATATTTTCTCATTGCATAACTACATATCCATTCAATGAACAACGTTCATTGATGTTCATTGACGATATTCGTTTACATGGCAACAAGAACTGTTGCGATCGTCATATTTTATGTTACTTTATTTTTACTTTTTAATTTTATTTTGACTAGCTAGCTAGTGAGTACAGATTAAATTTATAAAACAAGAATGTTTCTAGCCGCTACAGTAAGAGCCAGGCTCGTGTACGGTGTGGTCTTAGTCAATAATATAACATAAAATTTGCAAGGACAGTTTACTAAATACAGTAAGTAACTTAATTCAAACCAATAAATAACACACAAGAGCAAAAAAAAAAAAAAAGAGAGAGAGAAGAAGAGAGAAAAATACACATTTAATATAAATTGACAATCGGACAGAAGCCAATAAAAACATGAATATAGTCGACAGAAATAAAAGCTAAAAAATAAAATAAAAATACATTTGTTAATATTATATATCACGGATAATTTTAAAAATTTCTTTTTTAAAAGCTTCAATTTTAAAATATTTCAAATTTGGAAAGTGGTTTGTAATTTTATTATAAAGTCTTGGGCCGAAACTAGCACCATGTTTAAGAGCTGCACTTGTATGACATTTAGGCTCAATTAATGGGAAAGTAGACTTTTGTCTTCGAATACGATATTCATGTCGATTACATTAATGTTTTATTTGATTTCTGTGATAGCAAGTAAGTAAACTATATTTATAAATTTCTTCAATAGGCAATACATTAAAATCTGTATAAATTACATTTGTTGGGTAATCCATATTTTTGGTCATTCAAATTTTTATTAATCTTCTGTGAAATAAAATTAATGGATTAAGTACAGATGATGCAACTACATTTAATATGGTTGTAATATTATTCAGAATAAAAGAACAATTGAAATAATATTAAAGCTTTTCGAAATTAGATTTATTTTTTTCCGAAATTGAATTTCCTTTTTCTGAAATTTCGAATTTACAAAACTGAAATTACTTTATCCTAATATAATTTAACATTTCCCGAAATTTAAGTTCGAAAACATATCAAAATTGTATCTCAAATCCAAAACATCCTTACAATCCCAACCATGGTCACAATAAAAATCACGAACAGCATAAACATTTCATGCAATTATAGAGACTTGATTAATCCTGTTCACTTTTTTAGTCATTTACTTTTGTTTAGGAATAAATGTTTTACATTCAACATGACAGTCACTTTTCTCAACCTTTTCCTTGTGTGTAAGATGTTCTTCGAGTTTCCAAGACACAAGTCACTAGGCGCAAGATCAGGGAACTGAGGATGAGGTTCAATAATTTCTGTCATAGCAATGAGACGTTTATGGGTCGGAGCGTTGTCTTGATGGAAGATAATTCTTTCCTTTTCTTTTTTTCTTTGAAACAATCACATAGGCAAGTGATTAGTTCTGCGTAGTATTACTCAGTAATTGTCTGACCTCTGTTCATATAGTCAACTGTTAAGATTCCTTCAGCATTCCAGAATATTGTGGTCATAATCTTTTCTACTGAAACCTTTACCCAGAACTTGTAAGGTGAAGGAGAACCTCGATGTCACCATTCTTTGTTTTGAATTTCAGACTCTGAATCAAAGTGATACACCCATGTTTCACCTATGTCACAAATCGACCAAGAAAACTTTCTGGATCCTGCCTGAATGAAGCAAAGTTGGCTTAAGAGCAAAGCACAGTTGCACGCTTTGCTCCGGAATGAATCAACATTCTTGGCACCCACCTGGCAGACGGTTTATGGGGACCCAAATAATCATTTATAGTACTAGGACATTCGAAAAGTAATGACAGTATAGTTACTGTTTCACACTAAAATTATTCAGGTTACTTTTGATATTACATACTTCAAATATAGTCTCCTGCCATGTCAACAATACGTTGTCAGATTCTTGGAAGACGGCGGACTCCATCTGCAGCAGCATTTCTGGATATCTCTCTCACTGATCAATCTAAAGCTCTTCGGATGTCAACTCTTGATTGAAAGCGAATGCCTCGCTTCCACCCAACTTGCAATAGTTCAGTATGGTAGTACTTCTTTCCCACAGGTTCCTTGTAACGCTCTAAAGCAGCGTTTCTCAAACTTTTTTTGAAGTGGGGACCACTTTTGTAAGTCAGAACAATTCCGCGGACCACCTTACTCTTGTTCCCTTCGAAAACAAATTTATCATTTGTGTAGCATATTTTAATACCAGTATACTTATATTTTAATGTAGAAATAATTAAAATTAATTTAATTCAATTAATTTTATATTAGTATTAACTAATTAAGTTAATGTTAATAGAAGAAAATTTCTTATATCGTCATCTGTAAAAACAGTAATAATAAAAATTAATGCAGAAACATGCCCGATTTTCAACAAGTAAAGATGCAATTTTGCATGTTCTATTATTGATGTACGACGTACAGTACGTGACCATTTCAATGTGCACACTGGGCGTCTGCCAAACTATTAAGAAAGTCATAAATACATGAAAAGGTTCGGTACTTTGGTCCTGTTATGAATTCGGGTGGTCCCTAGCTGGGTTACAGGCACGGCGCCAGATGTGCAGGGAAAAGATAGCGAGAAACACCACGTTCATAGTGCTTTAAATCCCTCTTTTGTTGCTGAGAGTAGAGTGGGAAGTCAATAGACGGGTAGATTAAACAAATTTCATAAAATGTTAGTACTGGGAGAAAAAGTGAAAAGCGATTGCCATGTGTCATTTACAAACTCTGAGATTTTCAGTTACAGTGCGATACGCAATTCGTTTGAATTATATTTTTTCTTCTGTCTTTTTTGAAGTACCACAAGGGCAGACCTCGAGGACCACAGGTGGTCCGCGGACCATAGTTTGAGAAACACTGCTCTAAAGCACTGAGTTGCATGTTTTTCTCTTGCAACTTGGATTTTTATGAAGCACTTTTGTTCGTACTTATAGAGCTGTATTGTTTACTATAAATAAGAAACCGTCACTGTATTGACAAAATATGGCTACTTCGGGACTTTCAATATTGAAGATTTTTTAACACTCGCTGCTCTATTACATAGTACAAGATTTCAATGGTCACCGCTAGGAGCACTGACTTACAGCATTGTTGTCATTACTTATCGAATTCCTAGTACTTCAAACTGTGCCGTTTGGGACAG